>NC_054480.1:15427708-15630208 GCF_017639515.1 Carcharodon carcharias
GCCTTAATAGACCTCTTAATTGTCAGCAGGCAAGCTGCCAACTCTCGCATACGCCCACTGACCGAAGTATCACACAATGATGTTGGGACTCTTGCCCAATGTCATCGCGCAGTATGTTACACTTGATCGGGTCAGGTGCGTGCCCGCCCACGGGATGTAAAATCCTGGCCATTGTTCTTACTAGAAAAGAACTAGACGATGACTGAATTGAATGGGAGAACACAAAGCAAAGAGAAAAAAGTTATGAACTGACTAAAAATAAGTATCAAACTTCCTTGGCTGAGCATCAACATAACCATATACCCATAAACAGGATGAGGTGAATTCAATTAATGTAGGACTATTCAGATGTGTGGCTGGTGAAGGCTTTCTGCATGGAAATGGACATTAAGGAGTATGTAGCCATGGATGAAATTGGAAATCAGGATTAAGACTTGAACAGAGTGTTTCAGAGTTTGTCTTAAAAATGGAAAACCCTGATGACAATTTGACATCTGACTTTAAAGAAGAACAAAGGAAATTGCTGAATCCAGGGAGTATGAAACAATCTAGCAGGACTCACTCCTTGAATTTCAATTTACAGCTGTCAGTACTCAGAAGCCAGATGGCTTGCCAATAATCAGCAAGGTTAACCAGAGAGTGCAAATGGTAAATTGGGCCTATCACAAATATGATCCCATGGCCCAGACTATGCACAATCCAATACTGATTTTAAAAAGTAACATGTCCCATGCTAAACCACGTTACCATCTTTTAGCCAAGGACATAGAAAAGCTGCTCAGGCTACACAAAACGTAAAGGGAGAACTTTTGTGGAGATTGAAAGCAAGTGAATCAACCAGTAGAAAAAGAAACTCTCTTTTGCAGAAAGTTGGTAATCTAAGAACTCACATAAACTGGAGTTTAAATCCTAATTGTTAATTGTAATTGGTTGTTACAGCTTAAGTCTTATAATATTGCCAAAACAGGATGTTTAATGGTGAAATATGACAAAAGGAGAGTGAATGTTACCTGTTCAGTATGTAATATATTAGTTGTTAAGATGTTTACATTGTTGTAAGTTGTTATATTTTGATAGTGTTCTGGAAAATTCATTACTATACTAATGTTTTTCTTATTTTTAAGAGGGAAGTATTATGATTGTGAGACTTTATAAGATGGTTTTGTTTTAAAATGCCCCTTTAGGGTGAAAGCAGAATATCCTAGCTGGGGTTGATGGGTTGTGATGATCATACCTGCCTGCTTGAGGTAATTATGCCTACCTAACCCTGTCCGGAGACAGGCCCATGTAATCTATAACTGAAACTATTGAAACTCAAGTGGCAGGTTTCACACCTTGACACAAAAGCGGGGCAGTGATTTTTGTAAAGCCAAAGAGACACAGCAACAGACAGGGAAAAAAAAAGATTTACTGTTATGAGGAGAAGCAGCCTCTATAAGCTGTACAAGCAACTGCTGTAAAGAGCAAGGCAAACTGTTTTTGTGTTAAAGGTTGAGCAGAACACTTGTAAAAGTTGGTTTTCTGTCCAAAATGAAAAGGCAGGACTGACAGGACTTTGAGATTTAAGGAACAAGGAGTTGCCAAGGTGGACATTGCTAGTGGAACTCTGTTCTGTATTATTCCATCTAAGTGAACCAATTTCCAAAGACACTGGAAGATTCTATATGGTGTGGCAGGGAGAGGTGAACCTGCCAGAAGCTGGGAATGCATTGAGACCTAATCTTGTGTCGTTACCCATCTGCCAAAAGTGGTGTAAAAACGTGTCATATGGCGTATTGCAATTGAGTTAACTAATTAATGCAAGAGTACCTTTTCTCTAAGTTGGTGTATTAGTTACCTGTTGGTAGTATTTGATCTATGTTTGTTACAGTAAAAGTGTTAAAACATGAAATCTTGTCCTGTGATTATTTCCATTGGTCCCTGGGAAATTATTGTCTTTAAAGGGTTGTCAACCTCTATGGAGATTGTAACAACATGGGCATCCTGAGAGAGGAGCCAGTCAAGCTCAACGACATGCCTCAGGAAGTAAATCCGAGGGTTAAAAGCAAAAAAGCTAAAAGCAAAATACTGCAGACGCTGGAAATCTGAAACAAAAACAGAAAATGTTGGAAAAACTCAGCTGGTCTGACAGCATCTGTGGAGAGAGAAACAGAGTTGATGTTTTGAGTCCGTATGACCCTTCTGGGGGTGCTGAGTCTGTACAGGGGGCAGCCACTTGATAGGGAAAGGCTATGGGACCATGGCTCACAATGCATAACTTTGCATAATAAGCCTCATGTTTTCACCTCCCCCTGTACATAAAACAGGAAACTAGGACACTGTTATTTTAAAAATCAGAAGACACTCGTTACAATTGTTTAATTAATAGAAATTTGTTTCTTGTTTGCATTTTTCAGAGCATATTTGTATTAAAAATCGAACCATTTAGAAACAAGTGTGGTAAAATTTATTCAGAGAAGTACACGTTCAAAAATGTACAAAATGTTCAAAACTTATAAACTTTAAACTTTAAACTTTAAGAAAGTGCGAAATTGAAACCTCTCACAATTAATTAAAAAGCTTCAGTAAAGTGCATCAAGCAAGTTATGATTCAAAGATATTGGAAAGGGCAAACAGCTCTCTATCAACTCCATTGTTGACAGCGAGGAGGACAGGTAGAGGTAAGAGAGACCAGAAATAAATGCACTCCTCATAAAACTTTGCCTTATTCATTTAAAACTAATTCCAGTCAATCAATTAACGAATACAGTTTTTGAAATCAGTATACACACTGCTCAGCTTAAAAAATTTGCGCATTAATAAATTTAAATTGAATCGGATTATTTTGCACTGACTGATGCAGAAGTTTTACATTTGACATTATGCAAATAAGTTTGGGCGGAAACTTAATCCTTAAATTCAACCTGGAAACACAGACATAAATTGCACTCAATTTCTCAAAAACAGGCCCGGTTCTAGGTCACAGAATCTTATCACTTGCACTAATCTAGTGTTCAAACCTGGTCTGTCGTCACTGGAATGCACAGGTTATGCATCTGCTGCTCAACAGGAACCATTCCTCCTTTCTCCCATTTGAAATCATGTTTTACCAATGCAACTAAAAAGATTTTCAACACTTATTTGACAGTGATGAGGGGAGTGAAATTATATAGAATTTACAGACAGAAACAGGCCATTCGGCCCAACTGCTTTGTTCTGGTGTTTATTCTCCACACAAGTTTCCTTCATCTAATCCTATAAGCATAACCTTCTATTCTTTTCTCCTTCACACACTTAGACTTATGAATGTAGTCACTATAAAGAACGTCACCATATACTGAATTATATTAATTAATTAGTAATTATATTTCTTAGTTCAGCAGGAGTGAGGTAAATGACAAGCCCCATTTGTGTCTGTCACTCAGGAACAAACACAGTGCAAAAACAGCTGTTCTTATCTTCGACTTATTATAAAACCCTGAGTAGCAGCCTTTTCCCTTCACTATGCGGTAAAATAGATAGATATATATCCACTTAGAGATAAGTTCATTTGTATAAAGATTATTTTTCTTCTTTTACATGAAAAAATGATCCAAGCTGTCTACTGTGTACTGAAGTGTCCTATTGGCCCTACATGAATGCAGCACTATTACAGGTCTCCCAGTTTCACAGGAAATTCCCATTCTCTCTACTTGAAAGCTTCACGTTGGGCCCATGACCACTGGCATAGTGACGGAACTAGGGCTCATCTTTGGGATTAGAATCATTAGTGTCACAGCTGCTTTCGCTTGGGACTGTGCTTCGGAGCAGCATTAGCATCATCCTGTAGATAGGTAAGAAAATGGAACTATTAGCAACTGCTTTTTGAGAAGGGAAAATTATTACCATCTGGTTTAATTTTCACACCTTAAAGTGTCTTAGAATAATTTTGCATTTATTCATCCTTCCAGTGTGAGAACAAAATCCAGGCTGACAGCCCCCCTGTCGGAGATGTCACCTTTTGAATGAAATGTTAATCCGAGGCCTCCTCTGCCCTTGCACTTAAGTCTTAATTTAAAGATCCCATGACACTATTCTGAAGAGGAGCAGGAGAGTTCTGTCTGGCTTGCCGTTCAATATTTATCCCTCAATCAGCATCATTATAAACAAATGATCCAGTTGTTAAATTGCTGTTTATGGGAGCTTGGTGTGCGCAAATTGGCTGCCATGTTTCCTCCATTGCAACAGTGACATGTCATCAACCTGAAATGTTAACTCTATTTCTGCCTCCACCGCTGCTGCCAATCCTGCTGAGTATTTTCTACATTTTCAGTTGGTATTTTAGATTGTCAGCATCCGCAGTATGTTGTTTTTTGTATTACTGTCTCTTATTACTTAGTTTTTTGCCACCCACACATGGCAACGAGGCTCTGGTATTTAGTATGGTTGTGACCAAGGACACACAGGGCACAGAAACACCGACTGCCATGTACTCTGTTCCCACAGACTTCAAAAATTCCTTCAGAAGGAACGGCCAGTTCCCCATGAAATACTAATGGATGAATTCAACAATTCAGTGACAGTTGCAGAAGATTTCCTCCCCAGGCTATATACAACAAAGTTGTAGGTGCATTGTACATCCCTGTTTCCACCCCTCACCCCACCAACCCCACACCCACCATTTCTACCATTGGCAACTATGGCTTCAGCTGTCTTGGTCCTATGCTCTGAAATTCCCTGTCTAAGCCCACTTGCCCCATCACCTCCGACCCTTTAAAACACAACTCTTTGACTGAGCTTTTGGTTATCCATCATAAGAAAGCCTTAAAAACAAAAACAAAAATAGCTGGAAAAACTCAGCAGGTCTGACAGCATCTGTGGAGAGGAAGACAGCGTTAATGTTTCGAGTCCATATGACTCTTCATCAGAACTAAAGAAAAATAGAAATGAGGTGAAATATAAGCTGGTTGAGGGGGATGGGACAGGTAGAGCTGGATAGAGGGCCAGTGATAGGTGGAGGCAAAGAAGAGATTGCCAAAGATGTCATAGACAAAAGGACAAAGGGGTGTTGACGGTGGTGATATTGGCTAAGGAATGTGCTAATAGTGATATTAAGGGTAGACAGAAAGCCTTCTTTGGTTTGGTGTCTATTTTTGTCTGAATATATTCATTGTAAAGCAATTTGGGATGTTTATCAATGCTAAAGGTGCTGGATAAATGCAAACTGTTATTGTTGCGTGAACTTCCTTTATTAGCATAGCTTTTTCTGCTGCAGTTTAAGACCATCCGACACACAGTAGCATCAGCCTAAGTTACGGACTCAAGTTTCTGGAGTGAGATTTCAACTCATGACCCTCTGACTCACAACTGAGGCACTGCTCTCATCAGATTGATAGCAGAAGTGTTGCATTGTAGTGAGCAAATAGTGGACAAATCCATGGCAAGGCAGCCCGGTGCAACTGCTACAGTGAGGTTCAATAGGAATAATGCAGGCATACAACAAGGACATGGAAAGAATGAGAAACTACAACATTCCAGTGCGGTCTCCACTTCCCTACCCTGGGTTTAGTAAAGTTCCTGTTGATGCACCATTGGTCAAAGTGCTTCTTAGCCGCTTCCACACTCTGCTCATCAGTCTTCTTGCAGTACACTTGGATCAGCTGCTCTGTAAACCTCTCCGGCAACAGTCGAGACACCTGGGTGGGTACACGAGAGGGAAAGTTGATAATCACGTACATTAGCAACAAACTGACAAGGATGAACTTTCTGGTACAATGGGGTGGGCGACAGGACAACATTACGGTGAGTTAAGGATCTGTTAACTTTCTGCTTTGTGGAGCTACACAACACCTCAAGAGGCAGAGGCTACTGAGGTGAAGAGCAAGAACAAGAACATCCTAGAAATGGCTGCTCACTAGCGGCAATGGGAGTCAGCCACACCGTTGTCCCCCTGACTGCAGAGAGTTTTGAAAGCTACGTTAGGAGTAGGATTTGTTGCTTTAGGTGTTGAACTTACCTGGTCTTTAGAGATTTTCACTGCCTGGTTGGGGTTGTCCTTGTGATAGAACCAGACACTGTCAATGGGATTTTGCTCCTTCATCCCATAGTCCAAAGAAACAACCTAAATAAGCAGAACCGGAGGTTGAATGTTTTAATCCAGAACACTGCCAGTGTCATTGCTTCACAAACAGACTGCTCACATTTCTGGAGTGAGCTGTGAACCCACAACCTGCAGAATCAGAGACAAGAGCATTACCCATCGAACCACAACTAAGGCCATTAGACTAAGCTGCACTATTGAGTACCAGTCCTATAATGGTAACCTCCTGATGGCTAGGACCAACTGAAGCCCTGTTTTTCCTTAGGGGAAATATTGATGATGTGAGTTATCGAGAAAGTGCACCTCATGAGCGAAGCAGATAAGGGACAAAGGATGATGTATGCTTAGAGGTGCAGGGCAAGGCTAGAAATCCTAATGAGTACTTTGTATCAGTATTTGCTAGGGAAAAGGAACCAATAAAATATCGGTAGAAGCGAAGGTGTTAGAGGTAATGGATGGGGTGAAAATAGATCGAAAGGATGTACTAGAAAATCTGGTTATGGTTAGAGTGAATGAATCACCAGATCCAGATGGTTTGCATCCCAAATAACTAAAGGAAGTTAGATTGGAAATAATGTAAGGGCTTTCCATAATCTTCCAATCTTCCCTAGATATTGGGGAAGTGCCAGAAGATTGGAGAGAGGCAAATGTGACACACTTATTCAAGAAAGGGTGTAAGGACATTCCTAGCAACTACCAGCCAGTTGTTTCGACATCAGTGGTGGGTAAAGTTTTAGAAGCAATGATCAAGAAAAAAATCAACAGGCATTTGGACAGGGTTGAGTTAATAAAGGAGAGCCAGCATGATTTTGTAAAAGGTTGACTAAGAAACTTATGACGTAGCAGCAATAGTTGACCAAGGGGAAGCAATGGATGATGTTGATAGGGATTGAAGAAAAGCTTGTAAAAGTACCACATAAAAGGCTGGTTAACAAAATTGAGACTTATGGAATAGGAGTGTAAGTGTCAGCTTGGATAAAAACAATTGGCTTAAGGTGTGATGAATATCTAGTTCATGGTTCACGTTCATATTTTGGAGGTAAGTTTTAGTTCTGGGAAGATTAGAGTTTAACTATAGAAAATGGGATAAATGCAACTAAAGCAGCTTGGAGTCTATTACACTTAAGAGGCTGAGGCCATATTGACTTAAGAAGTTAACAGCTAGAAAGGTAAAATGATAAAACACTAGTGGGCTTGCTTAGTTGAGGTGCTGGAGACATGATGGCTTTACTCTTGCAAAGAGGTGCAGGCCAGAGAGATGTTTTGTTTTGGGAGTTGGAGCTAAATTAGCTTAAAAGCATTCAGTGACCCCAACAAGACTATGTTGTCATGCAGGTGGATGGAGCTTAAGAAGGTTCTCTGGTTTCAATTTATTTGGTGTGTCTGCTGGGAGCAGAAGGAGAGGCTCCAGGCAGTGAAATTGTTGCTGTTAGCTGGCTCTGCGTAGTTGGGATTCAGAAGTGCCAGGAGCCATTTGATAGCTCCTTGGAATCAGGACTCAGAAGGAAATCCTGGGGAGCTGAGTAGGTGGTGAAAGGTCGCAGGCTCCATGTTACTGAGTGAGGTAAGGCTCAGAGGATGCCCTGGGAGCCACTGATGTCTTGGTGCAGCTGGGGATATTGGAGCTCAGCGAAATCTAGGGCCATTGCCAACTCAGAAGTTAGCTGTCTGCTAAAGAGCTGAAATTGCGCCAGTTATCAGATGCTGCAGTGAAGTCTCAGGAATCCGGGGGCAACACAGTCTCAGGAGAAAAAATTAAACCACTAGGAGATGAGCAGCCATTGAGTCAGGAATTGGAATGGCTGAGAGAATTCAGAGGCTAGATCTTTGAAAGTGAACAATCAAAAATCCCTCACGTAGGTGACAGGGTTAATGAGATTTTGTGGCTCATAGTGGTCACTGATGTCTGGATAGGTTTTTAAGAAATCCATGGGATCTGCCTTGTTAGCTGGCTGCCATTTAATGTGCAGTGTGATATGTTCAACCATAGTTTGCCTGTTAATTCATATCTACCTCAATTAATTCTTAATGTTAGAGCATAAGATAAATATTGTCAATTGTTTTACTTTTCTGACTTTTTATAGTAAAGTTTTTTTTGTTTCTTTAAAACTGTTGAACCTTCTGGCTTTATTCTCCTAGTGGGGCAACTGAGATTTCAAACTTTGTCTACTTTAAACAATTAATTACTCATCCCTAACCGGATCGTAACAAAGGAAAGAAAATAGTGAGTCATGTTGGCAAAAGTAGAATACGAGAATAAGCTAGCCAAGAATATAAACACAGATTGTAAGAGCTTTTATAAGAATAATGTGGAAATATGTAAAGTGATCCACTTTGTTAGGAGGAACAGGTTTGTACAGAGTATTTCTTAAATGGTAATAGATTAGAAAGTGCAGATGTACAAAAGGACCTGGGTGACTGTGTCAATAAGTCACTGAAGGCTAGCATGCAGGTGCAGCAAGCAATTAGGAAGATTAATGGCATGTTGGCCTTTATCAAAAGAGGGTTTGAGTGCAGGAACACTGAAATCCTGCTATATTTGTACAGAACCTTAGTTAGACCGCACCTGGGGTACTGTGTGCTGTTTTGGACCCCTTACCTTAGGAAAGATATGATTACCATAGAGGGAGTGCAACAAAGGTTCACTAGGCTAGTTCCCAGGATGGTGGGATTGTCCTATGAAGAGAGATTGGGCAAACTGGACTTGTATTCTCTAGAGTTTCAAAGAATGAGCGGTGACCTCATTGAAACCTAGAAAATACTTAAAGGGATAGACAGAGTAGATGCAGGTAAGATGTTTCCCCAGGTTGGGGAGTCTAGAGCCAGAGGGCACAATTTCAAAATGGGCAAAATTGGCCCACCCAGGTAAAATGGCAGCACACAGCCAATCGTGGGCAGTGATTGGCTATGCGCCCACCCGCGCCCATACCCATCCAACCCTGTCCCCCTCCCCCTCCCCCCACCGTCACCCCAATGGGGAGAAAATTCTCCACAAAGGAGTAGGTGAGGAAGATGCAGGTAAGATGTTTCCCATGGTTGGGGAAGTCTAGAACCAGTGGACACATTTTCAAAATTATGGGGAAGCCACTTCAGATCAAGATGAGGAGAAATTTTTTTGTTCAGAGGATTGTGAATCTTTGGAATTCTCTACCCTACAGGGCTGTGGTAGCTCAGTCACTGTGTATATTTAAAGTAGAGATTGACAGATTTCTAAATACCAATGACATAATGGGATATGGGGAGTGTGTGGGAAAAAGACATTGAAGTGGATGATCAGCCATGATCTTATTGAATGGCGGAGCAGGCTTGATGGGCTGAATGGCCTACTCCTGCTCCTATGTTTCTTTGCTCCCGATATAAAGAAGAAGAGAGTAGCTAAAATAAACATCGGTCCTTTAGAAGCAGAGGCAGGGGAAATTATCATGGGGAATGAGGAAATAGCAGAGGCATTGAACAAATATTTTGTGTCTGTCTTTGCAGTAGAAGACACAAGTTTCATACCAGAATTAAATGTTAACCTAGGGACTAAAAAGAGTGAGGAAATTAAGGAAATTAACACCGGCACAGAAAAAGCATTGGTGAAACCCAAGGGGCTAAAATCTAACAAATACCCCAGATCCGATGGCTTGCACTGTAGAGTTCTAAAGAGATAGCAGCAAAGATAGTGGATGTGCTTTCGATGATTTTCCAAAATTCCTTAGATTTTGGAATGTTCCCATTAGATTGGAAGTTAGTAACTGTTACGCCACTTTTCAAGAAAGGAGAGAGAGAAAAAACAGTTAACGACTGGCCAGTCAGCCTAACATCAACTCTTGGGAAAATGGTGGGATCTGTTGTTAGGGAAGTCTTAACCATGTTCTTAGAAAAGCTTGGTTTCACTAAAGGGAAATCCTGTTTTGAAAAATGTATTAGAGTTTTTTGAGAATGTAGCTAGTGGGATAGATAAAGGGAAGTCAGTTAAATGTAATATACCTGGATTTCCAAAAGGCATTCACTCTTTGCGAGTTATGAAATATTTCCTTAAATGCCTGCCACAGCTCAACTACCAACTTACCCTTTAACCTATTTTCCCACTTCACTTTAGCCAACACTCTTCACACCCTTGTATTTAACTTTATTTAAGTTTAAGACTTTAGTTTCAGATCCACATTTCTCACCCTCAAACTGAATGTGAAATTCTGTCACGTTATGATCACTCCTACCTGGAGGATTATTTTCTATTAGGTCATTAATTAATCCTGTCTCATCGCACATTACCAGGTCTAAAATAGTCAGTGCCCTGGTTTGTTCCAGAATGTATTGTTCTAAGAAACTCCTGGATACATTCTATGAATTCATCCACCAGGCTACCTTTGTCAATTTGATGTGTCCAATCTATATGAAGATTAAAAGCACACATGATTATTGCAGTTCCTTTCTTATAAGTCCCCATTATTTCTTTATTTATACTTTGTCCTACAGTATAGCAGCTGTTAGGGAACCTATAAATTACTCTTATCTGCAACTTCTTTCCTTTGCTATTTCTTATCTCTGCCCAAAGTGATTCTATATCTTGATGTTCCGAACCAAGATCATTTCTTATGTCACCCTTTATTAGCAGAGCTATTCCACCTCTTTTTCCATTCCTCCTGCCCTTCCAAAATGTCAAATACCCTTGTATGTTCAGATCCCAGCTGTGGTTACTTTGCAATTGTGTCCACACACAATGCCAGTTTTCTTGAAGGAAGTGAGGGGAAGGAAGGGAAGAATTCTAATGCATCCTTAACCATCCAATACTTGCCTTTACTGTGAAATCTCCTGGAGCAAATTGGACACCTGAAACTTTGGATGAGGCAGCCACCTCAGCAGCCAGGTTATTGATTTCTTCCTAAAAATAAAAGCAGATTACAACAGTTTGTCCTAAAATTGGTTCTATTCAAAAATAAAGTAACTTTGCATCAAAATATTTGTCACAGTGTGTTGATTGCAAAAAGAATAAACAATATGAAGGTAATGTTATAGAAGTTTATCCAGGGTTTCTGCAATAGTTCAGAAAATTCATCCATGGAGTGCCTGAACCAAGTAACAAGCTGCATTTAACACAGTACAATGTCACAGGAGTGTTATCAAACAAGCTTTGACAAGCCACAAAGGCAGATATTAGGATAGATGGCTTAAAGCTTAGTCAAAAAGCTTGATCAAAATGGCAGATTTAAGAAATATTGTAAAGGAAGAGAGAGATACAGAGAGACAGATGTATGGGAGGGAAACCTAGGCCTTATCACCCAGGCAACTAAAGGCAGGGGTGAAGGAAACTGGGGATGCACAAAAGGCTTGAATTGGTGATGGCCAGGCATCTTGGAGTGTTGTAGCACTGGAGGAGACGACAGAGACAGGGACGGTTAAAGGAATTTGAACGCAAGGATGAGAATTTCGAATTTGAAGTGTTGCTGGACAGGGAGTGAATTTAGATCAGTGAGAATGGCGCGGCGGGGGGGTGGGGGGGGCGGTGGCGCGGTGAACGGGACTTGATGCAATTGAAAGAAAGAAGGATTTGCTGTTTATGAGAGGGCTATGATGGAGAACAAACAGAAGGATGGTGCTGCAGACTCAGCGTAGAATAAGAATCAGGCTGCAAAACTGCAGACAAATTGGAAGTCAATGGTAATCAAAATTCATGAGGTCAATAAGGGCAGTTTTGAAGAAACCAGGAGGCAGTGGCATAGTTGTATTGTTACTCACTCGTGTCCCAGAGACCCAGAATAATGTTCTGGGGACCTGGGTTTGAATCCTACAAAGGGAGATGGTGAAATTTGAATTCAATAATTAAATCTGATGATTACCTTCATGAAACCATCACCCTTTAGCAAAAGAAATCTGCTGTCCTTACCCGGTCTGGCCTACATGTGACTCCAGGCCCACAGAAATGTGGTTGACTCTTAAATGCCCTCTGAATGAGGGCAGTTAGGGATGGCCAATAAACACTGGCCTAGCCAGTGACACCCACATCCCATGAATGAATTTTTAAAAAATCAAGCTGGAAGGTGAGAAAGGCACAGATGAGCAGCACTGGGAATGAGTTAGGTACATTGGCAGCCAATGCTCCAAAGATGGAAGTAGGTGGTCATGTTGCACAGTTACTGCAAACAGGATTTCTTCAGTCTTGTTGATGTTGAGCCGGAGAAATTTCTGGCTTATTGTCCTCCTGATACCTGTGAAGCATTTGGACAGCACAGTTATAGACTTGTATTCTAGGGGGACAAGTCTGGTTGGATATCATCAGGAAGCATATGGAAACTGGCCCCATTCACATAGGTAATGTCCCCAGGGTTCACTGCAGAGGTGACTAGATATCTGAAAGCAACTGCCCACCTCTACACAAAACAGCCATGGAGCTGGGAGGGTAAAATGTTAATTTTCTCCCACTGGAAAGGGAGGAACAATCACCCACATTGGGAAATGAGAGGAAACTTGGTAAAGGTCTTAACAATGATTGATAGGATGTCTGTGGATCAGACCAAAACAAGGGAGAATAAGTCTAAAATAGGCAGTGACAGATTAGATAAAGAATTTAGGAGACTTTCCTTACATAAGAATTGATAAGAATGTCAAGTTTGCTGCCACATGGAGTGGTTGAAGTTGGCAGCAATAACGCGCTTAAAAGAGAGTTTTGATATTTATATAAGGGAAAAGGGAGTAGTGTAGGGTTTCCAACTCTGTTTTGAAATATCCCTGGAGATTTCATCATGTAACATTTGATCACATGACATTCAACAATGTGACACCACTCAAATAATGTTTACTCAGATGGCATTTGTCCACTGCTTGTGTGTGTCATTGTTTTTACCTGAGTTGAGTGTCTCAGTGTCAGCAAGCAAGCTGCAAACAAAATATTTGATGCATAGTGAGATGAATAACATAATTTATAAATAAACAACAAAAAAGATTAGAAAGATTTAAGACTAGGTAAGGCAGAAATAAAAATTATTACGTGAGAAGGACCATTGCTCCTGAGTTGACAGTTACAGTGTTCGGGAAAACGATCTTCCATTTTTGCAACTTCCACCCAGAGAGTGAGGGTTTGGAACGCAGAATACTGGATTGCAGGGGCAGGGTGGGTGAGAGTAGAATAGAGGGAGACCAAGCGTAAAACACCAGCATAGACCAGTTGAACTGAATGACATGTTTGTAAATAGTGTATAGTTCTGTGTAACGCTTACCTTTTTAACTGCCATTTCTTCTTCGGGACGAATATGTCCAATATGTTTGTACAGCTTGCGGCAAATGATATTGTTGAGGATTGCCCGTGCCTCTTGCAGTTTGCTTTCAGACGAATTCAGGATCTGCTGAAATATATTATCTGGAAAAAAACAATCCAAGTTCCAATCAACTAAAGGATAGGCGTGAAATTGGGCTCCATAGTGCTGCTGGTGCCGGTGTTACAGAAGACCCAAAGGGTTTACAGTCATACCAACCATGTTTCCAGGGAAGGGCATGAGTGTAAGTATGTCGTGTGGTGCCCAGAATGGGCAGAAGAGGTTCCACCAAGATCTCGGACAGTCATTCCGACTGATATGATGCTGATTCAACAAACTTTACCTGAGCATTTGCACTCAACGCCAGTGCTGTTCAGTCCCAGCTATGCTTAACAGCACAAGGGGCACCCCTGCCACAACCCCCACTCCAGTAGCACTATTTAAATGGACCAGCACCAGCTTTTAGGTGAGATGCTTTTGACTTCCTTCTGCTTAGGTCAAGGGGATTTTTTTTTTATTCATTCATGGGATATGGGTGTCACTAGTTAGTCCAACAATTATTGCCTATCCCTAATTGCCCTTGAGAAGGTGGTGGTGAGCTGCCTTCTTGAACCGCTGCAGTCCATGTGGTGTAGGTACACCCATAGTGCTGTTAGGGAGGGAGTTCCAGGATTTTGACCCAATGACAGTGAAGGAATGGCGATATATTTCCAAGTCAGGATGGTGAGTGGCTTGGAGGGGAACTTGCAGATGGTGGTGTTCCCATCTATCTGCTGGCCTTGTCCTTCTAGATGGTAGCAGTTGTGAGCTTGGAAGGTGCTGTCTAAGAAGCCATGGTGAGTCCCTACGGTGCATCTTGTAGATGGTACACACTGCTGCTACTATGCATAGACGGTAGAGGAAGTGAATTTTGTGAATGAGCTGCCAGTCAAGTGGACTGTTTTGTCCTGGATGGTGTCAAGCTTCTTGAGTGTTGTTGGAGCTGCACTCATCCAGGCAAGTGGAGAATATTCCATCGCACTCCTGACTTGTGCCTTGTGGACAGGCTTTGGGGAGACAGGAGATTATTTACTTGCCGCAGGATTCCCAGCCTCCGACCTGCTCTTGTAGCCACAGTATTTACATAGCTAGATGGAAGGGAGATGGTAGTGTAGTGGTAATGTTGCTGGCCTAGTAATCCAGAGAACCAGCCTAATACTCTGAGGACATGGGTTCAAATCCCACCATAGCAACTGGTGGAATTTCAATTCATTTAATAAAGCTAGTCTCAGTAATAGTGATCATAAATCTGTCATCAATTGTTGTAAAAGCTCATCTGGCTCACTAATGTCCTTGAAGGAAGGAAATTTGGTATACATGTGACTCCAAACCCACTGCAATGTCATTTCAAGGGCAATTAGAGATGGGAAACAAATGTTGGCCATATTCAATGTGAGGGTGGGCCTTTGTCTCCACAGGACTATGCAATGGTCACTCCTACTAATACTGTCATGGACAGATGCACCTACAGCAGGTGGATTGATGAGGTCAAGTATGTTTCTCCCTCTTCTTGAAACCCTCACCACCTACCACAGACCCAGTCGAGCAGCTGTGTCCTTTAGGGCTCGGTCAGTAGTGATGCTAGCGAGCCACTCTTGGTGATGGACATTGAAGTCCCCCATCCAGAGTACATCCTGCACCCTTGCCACCCTCAGTGCTTCCTCCAAGTGGTGTATTTTTTGAAGATCTGCTGACTAAAATCAAGGAGGCATCAGGACTTGATGACTATGGTATAGGGGCTATGGTAGCAGTGCAAGATAACCATGAAACGGAACACAGACTGCAGGGAGGGGAATCTCCATGAAGAACAGGAGGGAGAGGATGAAATGATTGGTAGCCCCTCAAAACAAAGAGGATGCTTGCCACAGAGTACAGCCCATGGCAAGAACCTGCGTATGGTGTCTTTTAACATGGAGAGGCTGTTGTGCTGCAGCTACCACATGGTTCTGGCTGACCAGGAGAGTCTCCCACTCTTACTGCCTATCATAGGTGTACTGGGAGTACATACAGGTTGATAATCAACCTGTTTGGCCACATTATGAATGCATCTTCCTTGGACATCAAGTCCCAGCATAGGACTGAAACCTGGAGCTTCTGGCTCAGAGAGGCAGGGACACCACCCGCTGCATCACAAAGACTGGGAGGAGAGGAGGATGGCTCTCCACAGAGGGTTTTACAAGAACACCTTTCCTTCCTACCCATGGCCCAGGAGCAGTGCATGGGGTGACACAGGTTGAACAAGGAGCTGGTCACTGATGTGTGACGCCTTCTACAACACTACCTGGAGCCTCACACCGGGGCAAGGACAGCCCTGCCAGTGACCATGAAGGTAGGTGTCACACTGAACATTCATCCGTCCAGATCTTTGCAGACAGGAGCCGGGAACAGCGCAAACATCTCCCAGTATGACATCCACTGGAGCGGGGAGAGGTGATGGAGGCCCAGTATCCTAGCAGCAGCCATGACCTGTTCATTCTGAGGCAGTCAGCCAATCCCAGTATCTTTGGACCTTCAGGAAGAACCAGAGAGTGGGACGAAGGCTGGTGCACACAGATCATGATGCTCCCTCTGCTGCTCAATCAAGGGAGTACAGTGGGAGTCATGAAGCCACCAGGAACAACGTGGAGCAGACATTTGTTGTGCTGGAGCAATGCTTCATCTGCCTGGAGTGCTCAGTTGGAGCCCTCCAGTACACGCCAGTGCAGGTATCCAGGTTCATGGTGGTTCGCTGCGTCGTCTGTAAAACTGTCACCATGAGGGCACAGTCATTGCCACCAGGAATCCAGAGGTCACTCAGGAGGATGTAGGACAGGAGCAGGATGGGAGGGAACACCCTGAACCCCTTCACTCTGATGGGTTGAGAGGGACCATTTGCTCAGACTCCTGTTTCAATTAAACTACTTCCCCGGACCGCCATGAACCACGTCTGTCTGAGATGCCCCGTCACAGTGACCTCTTGGCCATCATCCAACAATAAAGGCCACCCACAAAAGCCTTCTCACTAACAATACATTCAATTCTACAAGCAAAAATAAACCATTTGCCCTTTTGCCTTTCTGTAGCACCCATCTTGCAGATGCCTTTGCCTGCCCTAATGCTGCTACACAGTGTTACCCCAGTAGCTGCAGTCTGCCTGGTCGAAGGTTTCAGACTTTCACTGAGGGAGACTGCATGATGGCCTTGCAACATGACCTGGAGTGGACCTGGGCCTTAAAGACTTCACTACCTTGGTAAGGGCAGCAGCGGGCTGGACTGTGACCCTGATAGAGAGCAAGTGGTTTGTGTACCATGGAAGCACTGACACTTCCCCAGTGTGGCACTTCAACAATCCTGTTGCAGGGTAGGTTGCTGGACTGCTGTCAGAGTCTGCAGGCCCCATTCAGCACTGAGACCCACAGCCATGATGACAGTAGCCTGAGCTGCTTGGCAGCAAGCACGGATCTCTTGACCTCAGCCCGAGCTTTCACTGCAGCACTGAGATATCGGGTGGTTTCTGCCTGTGCTGCAATGGAAGCTGAAACAGTGGCCACCATGAATCACAGCAGGGCTGACTGGCGCTGTCATGGAGGTGGCTATTGAGGGAGAGCTGGGAGTTGAGCAGGGCCCTAACGCAGTAATGGACTGTCGTCATGAATGGTCTTGGTGATGCTCTGGGGTCCATTGCAGTTGCCCCCTTGATTCACAGCACCAATTCCTCCTTTAGGTTCAACGGATGAAATTGTGCCTGGTCCCTGCTTGTTCTCTGCTGCACCTTTCTGCTCTGTGCCACCTCGTTCTGCAAGGGAGAGGGAAGAGTGCTACTGGTTAGGTTGCAATGTGTTTAGATGACGTGCCTGTCATAGCCAAATAGCTGGAGGTATGTGGAGGAAGCAAGAGGTGGGTTTGATCAGTCAAGCTGTGCAAGGGTGACATGGTATACGTGACTGATAGATGTGAGACCTGAGTGCTAGGGACTGCTGCTGGATGAGTAGTGAGGATCTGCTGGGTGGGAGATGTCACTTGCAGATGCATTCACCGGCCTTAACCATCCACATGAGGCCATGAACTTCTTCCAGTATTGCTGTCGGGTCCTCAGGGACAGACTACGGGAATTGACTTCCACGGCTAGCTGTTTCCATTCACTTCAGAGGACGTTCTTTGAGGGCTTGCTGCCCCCCACATGCACCTCTGTGGAACTATGTCTCCCTCCTCCCAAACATCTTTATGACTAGGGCCTCCAAAGCCACATCTGTGAACTGCAGGGCCCTTTCTCTGCCCTGGGTGTTCCACCTCCCTTGCTCACAGTTCCATCAGTGGTATTTAACAGCAGCTTCCTATGAATCAGGGCAGCTTTTTTTTAAGAAGGATAGACTGCTTTTAAGTGCTGCAGGCTAGCAGCAGTGTCTCTTAGCCTCACATGCTATTAGGCCCCCTCTTATGTCTGCAGCCAGCTGCAGTGCGGTGACACTAGACTGTGCTCAGAAATCATTTAAATAAGGAGGCAGCACAAAGTTTGCATGCTGCCTGCCTTCATGAGAATATTGTAACCCCTACGCCCAGAGACCAGTGCTAACCAATTTTTAACCCAGTCTCTCTTCTTCTCTCCAAAAAGAATACTGACACTTATATCTAAAATATCCAATAGGCCTTCCTAATAATTCAGGTAGCCAGTGACGCCCATATCCTAAAAGAAAATAATTTTTAAAAAAATTGAGAGCCAAAAAGAAATCTAGAATAGAAACAGAAAATGCTGGAAATACTCAATGGGCCACGCAGCATCTGTGAGGAGAGAAACAGAGTTAACGTTTCAGGTTAATGACCCTTCACCAGAAATCTAGAACACGTTCTGGTTCTTTCCATCGGTTAACGGTTTCTCATCTCACGATTTTCCAGATTTTCCAGAAGGAAATTGCAGGAAGGAAAAAAAGCAAGGAAGCAGAACCTTATTTTGGCCTCAGCTGGAGTATCGTGTCCAATCCTGGGAACCACACAAGGATATCGAGGCCTTGGGAAGGATGCAGAGCATGTTTACTAGAATGGTACCAGCACTGAGAGACTTCAGTCATGTGGAGAGATCGGAGAAGCTGGGAGTTTTCTACTTAGAGCAAAGCAGGTTAAGGGGGGATTTGGTTGATGTGCTCAAGATCATGAAAGGTTTTGATAGTGTAAATAAGGAGGAACCGGTTACACTGGCAGGAGGTTTGGTAACCAGGCAAGACAGATTTAATTGGCAAAACAAGCAGATGGAAATGAGGAGTTTTTGTTTACACACAGCATGTTATGATGATCTAGAAGGCATTTCCTCAAAGACCGGTGGAACTAGAATTAATAATAACTTTCAAAAGGGAATGGAACATAAACATGGAAAGGAAACATTGTGCGGGGCTATGGGAAAAGAGCAGGAGAGTGGTACTAATTGAACAGCTCTTTCAAAGGACCAATCTAAGCACAATGGGCTGAATGGCCTCTTGTGTTGTAAGATTCTAGTGTAACAAATGGAATTTTTCAGAATATTATAGCATTCTTCTAGAATTACCAGGGATAATATGAGACTAACTGGTGGAAAGTTGTTTCTTTTCTCTCAAGTCGAAAGAAACCACATAAACAGTCCCTAGCAGTCAGGGACTGAGTTAAAACTAAGATAACAGCCAAGGAAAATGATGTTTCTAAGAGGACCATATAGAGACCACTAGACACAGTAGACATTCCGGAATTGGTAACAGGGAGTCGTGTAGCACTTTTAGTTATATTTATTCTTTCACAGGATGTGGGCATCGTTGCCTGGGCCAGCATTAATTGCTCATCCCCTTGCATGCCCTCTTATTTATACTAGTGTCTGGCAAGAGTTAACTAAAAGCACCCAACATGAGATAAGCTGAAAGATGGACTCAAGCCAAAGTGGTGGACAGGGGGAGAGAATGTCACCTTGGGTACCTGTCCGTTGGTCACTGGCCAGACGAGGTCAAACAAATGGTTGAAGAAATAAAGTATAATGAAGCGTGCACAGAGGGAAAGAAGCCAGTCCGCATAAGGCAGAAGGAGACTGGGAAAGAGCTTCTTGACACCTCGTTCAGCTCAGGAAGATGAAGAGAAGGCTGCAAACAGAACAGGCAAGAGACTTCCACCTCTAGCTGCAGAAATCGGCCTCATGTACTCTACAGCTCTCTGGGGTCAGTAAACTGCTCTCAGTTGTCACAGGTCGTATGCTTTTACTGTCTATGTATCACATTAAAAATGTTACTCCTTCGTAGACAACTTAATAAAGTACCTTAAAATCACCTATGAACTTGACTCCCTTTTTTGGTAAGCTGTGACTCCTGAACCTTAACGTTACACAAGAATTCAAAGAAAACTATACCTGACTGGATCGCACAAAGACATTCACCTGTCAGTTTGGTATAAGCTTCCATGTCATCAATTGCTGTGGAGATTGTATAAAGCTTCCCATTTGTACCGTTTATCTTGATATGTGGATCTGCCAGCACCAATGCCTCTGTGATCCTGAAGGATTAAATATTTTCAGAAATGTGTCAGCAATGTCTTCCAAACAGGAGACCTTTTAAATTGTTTGCACAGGGATCCAGTGGCTCAGTGGGTACATTCACTATGATGGGGGGACAGACTGAAGCCCAGGGTTGATCACCGGTCTGTCCGGAGTTTGCACAGCTGATCAGCCACAGCAGGAATGGTCTTGTTATTGGCCTCAGTGTCCTTAGCATAGGGAGGGGAAGATTAAAGAAAGTACAAATCAGCCAGAGTTCTTAATCTCGGCCAACAGCCAATAGGCTGTTGCTGCAATGTAAACATGTCACCGTCAGTGAGAACCAGACGGGCTTGAGTTCGATGTCTCTTGGGAAGTGTCAATCGGCTGCCACCCCTCACTGTCATGGGTTCACATTTAGAGCTGAGGTGCGAGAGGACTACTGAAATAGGGACACGTGTTTCAGCATGAGTTCCTTTAGGAGAAAAGGAGGGCATTTGAGCTGAGATAATAGAGAGCAAGAGAGAGGGCATTTTAAACAAAAATAAGTCCCAGAGCAGCGCTGTAGCGACACTCACATACTCTCGATGTTGTTGACCACAGAATGCTGATAGGCTCGATGATGCATAGTGTAACGTGTGTGAAACATGTCATACAGGTCACCAGCCTCCTGCAAGACAGGAAATGGGAATAAACCCCTGATCATCGCACTGTGCATCAGCAGCAAAGTTTTTGGAAAGGCATCCTGGAGCAGGGCTTACCAGCGAGTAAATCAGTTTAAATAGGGGCACAAGACAATTCAACACATTCAGAATTAATTAAAGTCTCCAACCTGAACCTCCCCCCACATCACAAATTCACAACGATTTCAGGGATTTCCCTTCTACTAATCTATCCCAGAGTCCACTCCATCCGTTCACCAATGAGATCGGTCCTAAATTGGCTTTTTACTCATATTTGTGTCCCCTTGTCTAACTGTCGCATTTTAACTTAAAGTCGCATTCTGCATTTATCACTTCCATACCTTTTACGATAGATACGCCTGTACAAAGTCACCACCTGGACTCTTCCATTCAAGGCTGGGAAGTCCAGGTATCACCAATAGGATAGATTTCTGACACCAGCATTCAGTCTTGTGGCTTCTTGCACTGCGAATG
The DNA here is from genome assembly GCF_017639515.1 of Carcharodon carcharias. NCBI lineage: Eukaryota > Metazoa > Chordata > Chondrichthyes > Lamniformes > Lamnidae > Carcharodon > Carcharodon carcharias. Next base: position 15,448,658 of record NC_054480.1, read on the forward strand.
TCGTGAGATGTGGGCATCATTGGCAAGGACAGCATTTATTGCCCATCCCTAATGGCCCTTGAGAAGGTGGTGGTGAGCTGCCTTCTTGAGTCACTGCAGTCCATGTGGTAGGTACACCCACAGTGCTGTTAAGGAGGGAATTCCAGGATTTTGACCCAGTGGTGCAATTTAAGCTTGTTATGGACAAATAAATAGAAAAGTTGCAAAAAATGTTTTGGATAGGGGGAAGAGTGGATTTTACTAAAATAAGGCAGGATTTGGCCAAGGTAGACTGGGAACAGCTACTTGTGGGGAAATCTACAAAGGAACAGTGGGGGGCATTCAGAAAGGAAATGGGGAGGGTACAGGCTCAACATGTTCCCTCTAGGGTGATAGGAAGGAGTAATAAGCCCAGATAACCATGGATGACCAGAGATATTCAGGATACGATAATAAGGAAAAGAGAGGCTTTTAACAGGTACAAGGGAAGCAAATCAGCAGACGCATTAGTGGAGAACAGACAGTGTAGGGTGGTGCTTAAGAAAGCAATTAGGAGAGCAAAGAGGGGATATCAAAAAGCTCTGGCTGGTAAAAGTAGGGAAAATCCCAAGATATTCTATAAGTATATCAATAGGAAGAGGATAACCAGGGAAAGAGTAGGGCCCATAATGGACCAAGGGGGCAATCTATGGGTGGAGCCAGAGGACATCAGTAGAGTGTTGAACGAATACTTCACATCCATCTTCACCCAAAAGAATGAGGATGAAGGTATCGAATTTGGGGAGACTGCGAGGTTCATAAGCAAATTGACATAGGGAGTGACAAGGTGTTCGCAGATTTAAAATCTCCAGATCTGGATGATTTGTGTCCCAGACTGCTGAGGGAGGAGAATTTTTAATTCCTCTCAGGCCACGGGGGAGGTACCAGAGGACTGGAGAACAGCTAATGTGGTTCCGCTATTTAAGAAGGGTTGTAGAGATAAGCCAGGGAACTACAGGTCAGTGAGTCTCACATCAGTGGTAGGGAAACTATTGGAGAAATTTCTGAAGGAGAGAATTTATCTCCACTTGGAGAGGCAAGATTTGATCAGGGATAGTCAGCATGGCTTTGTCAGAGGGGGGTCATGCCTAACAAATTTGATTGAATGTTTTGAGGAGGTGACCAGGTGTGTAGATGAGGGTAGTGCAGTTGATGTAGTTTATCTGGATTTCAGCAAAGCCTTTGACAAGGTCCCACTTGGGAGACTTTTAAAGAAGGCAAATGCATATGGGATACAAGGTAATTTGATAAGGTGGATTCAAAATTGGCTTAGTTGTAGGAGGCAGAGGGTGATGACAGAAGAATGCTTTAGTGACTGGAAGCCAGTGTACCACAGGGATCTGTGCTGGGTCCCCTATTATTTGTCATTTATATAAACAACATAGATGACTATGTGGGGGATAGGATTAGTAAGTTTGCAGATGACACAAAGATTGGCTGGGTGGTTAACAGTGAGGTTGAATGTCTTGGGCTACAGGAAGATATAGATGGGATGGCCAAATGGGCAGATAAGTGGCAGATGGAATTTAACCCTGAAAAGTGTGAGGTGATACACTTTGGGAGGAGTAATTTGACAAGGAAGTATTCAATGAACGGCATGACAATACGAGGTTCTGAGGAACAAAGGGGCCTTGGCATGTGTGTCCATAGATCTCTGAAGGTGAAGGGGCATCTTAGTGGGGTGGTGAAAAAGGCATATGGGATACTTGCCTTTATCAATCGAGGCATAGATTACAAAAGTAGGGAGGTCATGTTGGAGTTGTATAGAACCTTGGTGAAGCTACAGCTGGAGTACTGTGTGCAGTTCTGGTCGCCACATTATAGGAAGGATGTGATTGCACTGGAGGGGGTGCAGAGGAGATTCACCAGGATGTTGCCTGGGATGAAACATTTAAGTTATGAAGAGAGGTTGGATAGACTTGGGTTGTTTTCGTTGGAGCAGAGAAGACTGAGGGGCGACCTGATCGAGATGTACAAGATTATGAGGGGCATGGACAGGGTGGATAGGGAGCAGCTGTTCCCCTTAGTTGAAGGGTCAGTCACAAGGGGGCATAAGTTCAAGGTGAGGGGCAGGAGGTTTAGGGAGGATGTGAGGAAAAACTTTTTTACCCAGAGGGTGGTGAGGGTTTGGATTGCACTGCCTGGGAGGGTGGTGAAGGCAGGTTGCCTCACATCCTTTAAAAAGTACCTGGATGAGCACTTCGCACGTCATAATATTCAAGGCTATGGGCCAAGTGCTGGTAAATGGGATTAGGTAGGTAGGTCAGGTGTTTCTCACGTGTCGGTGCAGACTCAATGGGCCAAAGGGCCTCTTCTGCACTCTGTGATTCTGTGACAGTGAAGGAATGGCGATATATTTCCAAGTCAGGGTCGGGTGTAACTTGCAGGTGATGGTGTATCCATGCATCTGCTACCCTTGTTTTTCTAGGTGTTGGAGATCACCGGTTAGGAAGGTGCCTTTGAAGGAGCATTGGCCACTTGCTGTATCAGGTGCATCCTGCAGATGGGATACACTGCTGCCATGGGATTCCACAGCTCAGGGGTTAGGCAGCTGAAGGCATGGCTGCCAATATGACAGAGTGATTAAAATTGGGGGGGTTAAAAGGCCAGAATCAGAGAAGTGCTGAAATGTTGAAGGATTGTGAGGTTGGAGGGGATTACTGATATAGGGATGGGCAAGGTCACGAAGGGATTTGAAAGCAAGGATGAGAATTTCAAAATTCAGGTTGTGCCAGACTGGGAGCCAAAGTAAGTCAGCAAGCACAGGGATGAGTGGGTGACCAGGACTTGGTGGGGATACACTAATGTCACTTCAACAGTTGATCAGTACAACTCACAGCAAACGCTTTCATCATGGACTAAACATCCAGGTGGGTTTAACATTTCAAGTTGAATATGACACTTCTTCAGGACAGAAGAATGCAAGAAATGTTATGGCTTTTATGCAGTTGAAAGGTGGAAAATGGAGGAATAACAAAAGGGAAGGTCTGGGTTAGGATAGAGGGTGGGAGATGCATCTGTCCAGGAGACAGGAAGAAAAAATATATATATAATATATATGTAATTGTAATTGCTGGGTTCAATAAAATGGCTGCAGCTGATCACCTGCTTGTAGTTTCTGAAGATTCTAAGCTGTTCCAAAGGACAAAGCTACCTCATCATCGTCCTGGAATGTGACTTGTATTGTATAAACTTCCAAGCCAAGCCAACACAAAGGATTTGTAGACAAAAAGTCTGCACCAGTCAGCTGTAGATGAAGGTGCAAGCGATAGACAGAGCTAAGCGATTCCACAACCAACCGATCAGATCTAAGCTCTGCAGTCCTGCCACATCCAGTCGTGAATGGTGGTGGACAAATAAACAACTCACTGGAGGAGGAGGCTCCACATATATCCCCATCCTCAATGATGGGGGAGCCCGGCATATCAGTGCAAAAGGTAAGGCTGAGGCATTTGCTACAATCTTCAGCCAGAAAGTGCCAAATGAATGATCCATCTCAGCCTCCTCTGGAGGTCCTCAACATCACAGATGCCAGTCTTCAGCCAATTTGATTCACTCCACGTGATATCAAGAAATGGCGGAAGGCTCTGGGTAGTGCAAAGGGTATGAGCCCTGACAATATTCCAGCAATAGTATTGTAGATTTATGCTCCAGAACTTGCTGCGCCCCTAGCCAAGCTCTTCCAGCACAGCTACAACACTGGCATTTACCCGGCTATGTGGAAAATTACTCAGTTATGTACCGTACACAAAAAGCAGGGCAAATCCCACCCAGCCAATTACCACCTCATCATTCTACTCTTGATCATCAGTAAAATAAAGGAAGAGGTCATCAACAGTGCTATCAAGCAGCACTTGCTTAGCACTAACCTGCTAAATTACGCTAAGTTTGGGTTCCACCAGGGCCACTCAGCTCCTGACCTCATTACAGCCTTGGTTCAAACTTGACAGAAGAGTTGAACTCCTGAGGTGAGGTGAGAGTGACTGCCCTTGACATCGAGGCAGCATTTGACTGAGTGTGGCATCAAGGAGCCCTAGCAAAACTGGAGTCAATGGGAATCAGGGGAAATCTCTCCGCTGGTTGGAGTCATACTTAACACAAAAGGAAGATGGTTGTGGTTGTTGGAGATCAATCAACTCAGCTCCAGGACATCACTGCAGGAGTTCCTCAGGGTAGTGTCCTCGGCCCAACCATCTTCATCTGCTTCATCAATGACCTTCCTTCTATTATAAGCTGAGAAGTGAAGACGTTCACTGATGATTGCACAATGATAAAAACAAAAAACTGCAGATGCTGGAAACCCAAAACAAAAACAAAACAAAAACATGTTCAGCAACATTCGCGACTCCTCAGATACTGAAGCAGCCCATGTCCAAATGCAGCAAGACCTGGACAATATCCAGACTTAGGGTGACAAGTGGCAAGTAACATTTGCACCACACAAGTGCCAGGCAATGACCATTTCCAACAAGAGAGAATCTAACCATTGCCCCTTGATATTCAATGGCAAATACCATCACTGAATCCCCCACTATCAACATCCTGGGGGTTACCATTGACCAGAAACTGAACTGGACTAGCCATATAAATTACTGTAGCTATAAGAGCAGGTCAGAGGCTAGGAATCCTGCGATGAGTAACTCACCTCCTGACTCCCCAAAGCTTGTCCACCATCAACAAGGCACAAGTCAGGAGTGTGATGGAATACTCTCCACTTGCCTGGATGAGTGCAGCTCCCACAACACTCAAGGAGCTTGATGTTGTCCATGATAAAGCAGCCCGCTGGATTGGTACCAAATCCACAAATATTCACTCCCTCCACCACCGACACATAGTAGCAGCAGTGTGTACCATCTACAAAATGCACTTCAGGAATTCACCAAGGCTCCTTAGACAACACCTTCCAAACCCACAACCACTACCATCTAGAAGGACAAGGGCATCAAACAGATGGGAACAACAGCACCTGGAAGTTCCCCTCCAAGTCACATACCATCCTGACTTGGAAATATATCAGCCGCTCCTTCACTGTCACTGGGTCAAAATCCTGGAACTCTCTTCCTAACAGCACTGTGGGTGTGCCTACTCCATATGGACTGCAGTGACTCAGGAAGGCAGTTCATCACCATCTTTTCAAGAGCAACTAGGGATGGGCAATAAATGCTGGCCCAGCCAGTGAAGCCCACATCCCATGAATGAATAAAAAAAGAGCTATTTGTGACTCCTAATCTTCAATGTTATGCTAACCCGCCGTTCCACTATTACCTGCTCAAAACACAATGGGTTTTAACAATGGTGCCTCATTAGCTGAATCACTCGACCTGAAACCATCCTGACACATGACTGAGACTTGAGCTGTTTGAATTTCTTGAACTATACAGCTCTTGAATTTTACCTTCAGTTGTGGTTTAACCTCTGAAGAGAACCGGACTCCAGGCTAGCAGCCTGTCTTTGATCTCCATCTCTCTCCAAATCTGATTTCCAGAAATAAACCTGTATTTTGCCAACACAGTGAACTGATACCAGGGTACAAGAATACTTTGATAAAAGCAAAATACTGTGGATGCTGGAAATCTGAAACAAAAACAAAAATTGCTGGAAAAACTCAGCAGGTCTGACAGCATCTGCGGAGAGGAACACAGTTAACGTTTCAAGTCCGTATGACTCTTCATCAGAACTAAGGAAAAATAGAAATGAGGTGAAATATAAGCTGTTTGAGGGGGGAGTGGGACAGGTGGAGCTGGATAGAGGGCCAGTGATAGGTGGAGGCAAAAGAGAGATTGCCAAAGATGTCATAGACAAAAAGACAAAGGAGTGTTGACAGTGGTGATATTAGCTAATGGTGACCTTAAGGGTAGAAAGCAGGATGAGCAAGTGACAAATGGCCCTCGTGGGCGTGAGGTGGGGGGAAGGGATCGAAATGGGCTAAAAGGTAGAGATAAAACAATGGATGGAAATGAATCTTAAAAATAATAATAGGAATAGGTGGGAAAAGAAAAAATATATAAAAAATATATATTATAATTATTAGATATAAATATTATATAATAGATATCAATATAATATAATATAAATATCTAATTATTATTAATAATTATTAGGTGTTGTACAAGAATACTTTGCTGCATCTTTAACGGACTCAACTGACAACCAAGTTCCTAGGACCAACACCAGGAATTCTGCCAGACAAAGCCATCTAAAAGAACATTCCTTGGACATTGATTCTAGACTCTGGAATTGTGTGAAACCATAATTCTTATTTTTATGATGGTCTTTGCTCTAAAATCCTTTCTTTTCCTTATCCCTCTTAGTGTGTGAATGCAAAAAGGGGTGAACGTTGCAAAACCCCTTCCTGTGTCTTATGTGCATGTGTAAAATAAACCAACTCTCTTGTTTTGTCTTATCTCTAGTTGATGTGGGGTTATTAATAGAGGATTGCATTACTCCAAAACTGAAGGGTTGGGGAAAATAAGCCACCACTTGTAAAGGTTGAAGTCAAAAATCAAAAAAACAGCTTTCTGTTCACAAATGGGTAGAGACAAGAGAAATCAGGGCTGTCTAAATTAATCCCCCTCCTGTCCATAGCACAGAGATTAAATGATGAAGATGTCATGGAACAAAAGGCAAAGGGAGTGGTAGTGACTATAGTAAAGAAACAAAGCATTGGTCCAGAGTGAACGTGAATGGCAGAATAATGAACAGCTCTGTCCAAACACAAAAACATGAAAAGTAAGATTCAAACTGATACATGGCAAAAAAAAATAGAATCAAAAATGGAGGATAATATCATGGTCTCAAGTTGTTAAACTCAATGTTGAGCCCAGAAGACTGTAAAGTGCCAAATCAGAAGATAAAGGTGCTGTTCCTCAAGCGTGCGTTAAGCTTCACTGGAACACTGCAACAGGCCGAGGAAAGAAATGTGAGCATGAGAGCAAGGTGGAGAATTAAAATGGCAAGCAACTGGAAACTTAGGGTCATGCTTGCGAACCAAGTGAAGGTGCTCTGCAAAGCAGCCACCCAATCTGTGTTTGATCTCCTCAGAGCAGAGAAGACCACATTGTGAGCAGCAAATGCACTATACTAAACTGAAAGCAGTACAAATAAATCAGCTGCTTCACATGGAAGCAATGTTTGGGGCCTTGAATGGTGAGGAAAGAGGAGGCAAAAGGTCAGGTGTTACTTCTCCTGTGGTTGCATGGGAAGGTGCTGTGGGAAGAGGACGAGGTGCTGGGGGTGATTGAGTTGTGGTGTCTGGGAGGGAACAGTCCCGTCAGAATGCTGACAGGGGAGGGGATAGGAAGATGTGGTGGCATCATGCTGGAGTTGGCAGAAATGGCAGAGGATGATTCTTTAAATAGAGAGTCTGGTGGGGTGGAAAGTGAAGACAAGGGGAACCCACTCCCGGTTCTGGGAGGGAGGAAAAGGGATGAGGGCAGAAGTGTGGGGAATGATTCAGATATGGTTGGGAGACCTGTCGACCACAGTGGGAGTGAATCCTTTGTTGAGGGAAAAGGAAGACATGTCAGAAGCACTGTTGTGGAAGGTTGCATCAAGAGAACAGATGCAACGCAGACAAGGTGGGACAATGGAATGGATGGAATCCTTACAAGGTGTAGGGTGTGAGGAAGTGTAGTCAAGATGGCTGTGGGAGTTAGTGAGCTTATAATGAATATTAGTTTATAGCTTATTCCCAGAAATGAAAACAGAGAATTTGAGAAAGGGAATTGCTGGAGACGGACTATGTGAAAGCAGAAGATAGGTGGAAATTGGAAGCAAAGTTGATGAGGCTTTCCAGTTCTGGGTGAGAGCAGAAAATGGCACCAATAGAGCCACCAACATACCAGGAAGAGTTGTGGGAGGGGCCTGATTAGGACTGGAACAAGGAATGTTCCACACACCCCACAAAAAGACAGGCATAACTAGGGCCCATGTGGGCACCCGCAGCCACACATTGTATTTGGAGGAAGTGAGACAAGTTAAAGGAGAAATTGTTCAAAGCGGGCACAGGTTCAGCCAGGCGAGGGATGTGGGGGTGAATGGGGAAATTTCGGTCCTGTGTTCAAGGAAGAAGCAGAGTGCCTTCAGACCGTCCTGGTAGGGGACGGAGGTGTGGAGAGATTGAACATCCACAGTGAAGAGGAGGATGTTAGGGGCAAGAAACTGTAAATTGCTGAAATCAGAAGCATCAGAAGAGTCATGGATATAGGTGGGACGAGACTGAACAAGGGGAGGAAGAAATAGAATCAGGATAGGAAGAAATAAGTTCACTGGGGCGTGAACAGGCTGAAACATGGGTCTATCAGGACAGTCCTGTTTGTGGATTTTTAGATGTAGGTAAAAGCGGGCTGTTCAGTGTTGGGGGTCAATGAGGTGGGCAGCTATGGAGGGCATTCATACTCACTCTGGACCAATGCTTTGTTTCTTTATTATAACTGTTACCAATGACACTACCTTTTGTTCCGTGACATCTTTGTCATTTAATCCCTCCCACCCTATCCCAGACCTTTCTTTTTGTTCTTCCTTCCCTACCCCCTCTCAACAGCAGAAAACTCATCACATTTCCACTGTCTGGAGTCACTTTATCATTATGCTTGCTGCAAAACGTTAACTCTGTTTCTCTCTCCACAGACCTGCTGAGTACATCCAACACTTTCTTTTTAATTTCAGATTTCTCAAATCTGCAGCATTTTACTTTTATTCTATCAGATAGTCTTATTCACTGATAGATATTTACAGAAGCAAGCTAACAGCAACTCGTTGGAATTCAGTACCAATAACATTAATTCTAGCTCATTATGCCTTATGCTGTTAATTTCTATGATGGGTCCTAGGCTGCAGCTGTTCAAGAAGGCAGCTCGCCACCATATTCTCAAGGGCAATTAGGGATGGGCAATAAATGCTGGCCTAGCCAGCGATGTTCACAACCAATGAATGATTTAGAAAATGCCTTCCAAGAGGTTCCAAGAGGCAGGTGGAGGGAGGAAAATAATTGAAAATTGTTGCATTGAATTAACTGATGTCAGGCTTTAGTGTGCCTGAGATAAGGTGGTGTAAATCAGAATGTTATTTTTAAAATACGATAATCTAATCTGGTCTCTCCATTCTATCTCACAACATGCGGCACCTTATCTCGAGTGCAAATCAGCTTTGTTCCATCAGCCTCACAAACTCGAGCAAACTTGAGGAAACGTGTGGAGTCAAAGTTGTTCCGGATTCCCAGGTGATAGCAGTCCCTTCAGAAATAAGACAAGACATCATCAATCCCAGCCTTCACATCATCTCAATTAACATGGTGACACATTCTGCTGAATCATCACACAACCCTCATTCGAAGAGAGTTGTACTTTAAAATTGTCAATAAGCTGCCCAGTGGAAAAAAAGTGCTTCCTGATTTCACATCTAAATGACCCATTTATGTTTTCATTATGTTGCCAAGTACTGGATTTCCCCGCCAGAGAAATTATTTTCTCTGTTTGAAGAAATACTTCCATTTACATAGGGCCTTTCATGACCTTAACGCATCCCAAAACAATTTACAGCCAATGTAGTACTTTTGAAGTGTAGTCACTGTTGTAGGAAATGCAGCAGCCAATTTATGTACAGGAAGCTCCCACAAACAACAGTGTGATAATGAGTAATTAAAGTAACGTGTTTTTATGATGTTGATTGAAGGATAAATGTGGCTAGGACCTGGGGATAACTTCACTGCTCTGCAACAAAATATTGCCAATGGGATATTTTATATCCATGTGAGGGGGCAGATTGGACACCAGTCTCATCTGAAAGTCAGCACTCCCTCAGCACTGCACTAAAGCGACCCTTGATTTTTGTGCTCATCTTGGGATGAGACTTGAACCCACAATATCTATCATATTCGATCACTTCATCATTTTGAATGAATGAGTTCATCATCAAGCTGAGCTGTGGTGCCTCATATGATCAAATAGTCTTCCAACATTCACGCACACACTACTTGAGTGAACACCAGAGAATTACCAGTGCCGACTGAATCCGCACCTCAGTGAGAGTCAACACCTTCTGGAGAACGAGGGAGAAAATTAGAACAAAAATATTTTATGTGAACTATATTGGGCACGAAGGTCAGTAGTAAAGGAAACAGATGTAAATTAATTTAAGAAAGTTGGTTGGGAGTGTCAGATCAGAAGAATTTTTTTTACTCAGTGTGTCTGGTGGTTTGGAATGTATTAACTGAAATAGTGATGAAAACACATTCAATATTCATTTTCAAAAGAATATTGGATAGATAATAAAATAGGCAAAAAGTGCAAGGTGTGTGGAAATAGCAGAGAAATGGGGCTAATTGGTAGTACTTTCAGAGGGCTGGCACAGGCGCAATGTTCAAACAGCCTCCTTTTGCGCTGTCTGATGCTAACATATGGGGCTGCTCCTCAAACAGAGAATATCACAGATCAGAAACTGCCACCCTTGCTTTAACTTTGTAATGCACCTGCTGAGCTCTTCTGGAATGGATTACTGAGGCAATGTTCATCACCAATTGATCAGGGAGATTGAGAGAGCAGGCTTACCTGGCAAAATAATCCCACTTATCAACATCAATCCCATTTCTCTTATTGGCGACGATCTCATATAGAAAACCCTTCTCCCTGGGCCGGCCTTTGTATAGCCACTGAAAAGACAGGATTCGAGTCAGATACAAAAAGCAGCTCACAGGACAGAGTCAATATTAAGAAACATCACGTCGTCCCTTCTTTCTCATTCCCCCTATCTTCAAGCTCCACGCTATGAACAAGAAGTGCTGCTGAAATGAAATACCTCACCCAGCTCTGCCATGCTCTGCTGGGTAAGGATGTAGCATAGCAGTACATCCACCAGTTGCTACAAACCCCGTACAAAACCAACCACCAGCACTCCTGTCCTCCAGGGTTTACCAGTTTCTTCCCCTATATCGCCTCTCCTAACACTATGGAGATATAAACCAAAAGTAAAAATAGCTGGAAAAACTCAGCAGGTCTGTCAGCATCTGTGGAGAGGAACACAGTTAACATTTCGAGTCCATATGACTCTTCATCAGAATTAAGGGAAAATAGAAATGAGGTGAAATATAAACTGGTTTAAGGTGGGGGTGGTGGTGGTGGGTCAGGTAGAGCTGGATAGAGGGCCAGTGATAGGTGGAGGCAAAGAAGAGATTGCCAAAGATGTCATAGACAATAGGACAAAGTCGTGTTGATGGTGGTGATATTAGCTAAAGGATGTGCTAAAGGTGATATTAAGGGTAGAAAGCAGGACAAGCAAGGTACAGATAGCCCTAGTGGGGGTGGAGTGGGGGGAAAGGATCAAAATAGGCTACAAGGTAGAGATAAAACAATGGATGGGAATACATTTAAAAATAATGGAAATGGGTGGGAAAAGAAAAATATATTTTAAAAATATAAATAATTAGAAAAAAGGAGATCAGAAAGGGAGTGGGGATCCCCCTTTTTCTAATTATTTCTAAATTTTTTTTTATATATATTTTTATTTTCCCACCTATTACCATTATTTTAAATGTATTCCCATCCATTGTTTTATCTCCCCCTTTTAGCCCATTTCGATTCCTTCCCCCTACCCCACCTCACTAAGGTTATCTGTCACTTGCTTGTCCTGCTTTCTACCCTTAATGTCACCATTAGCACATTCCTTAGCTAATATCACCAACCTCAACACTCCTTTGTCCTTTTGTCTATGATATCTTTGGCAATCTCTTCTTTGCCTCCACCTATCACTGGCCCTCTATCCAGCTCTGACTGTCCCACCCCCCTCAACCAGCTTATACTTCACCTCATTTCTATATTTCCTTAGTTCTGATGAAGAGTCATAAGGACTCGAAATGTTAACTGTGTTCATCTCCACAGATGCTGTCAGACCTGCTGAGTTTTTCCAGCTATTTTTAATTTTTGTTTCAGATTTCCAGCATCTGCAGTATTTTGCTTTTACTATAGAGATATATGCTGGGGTATGTTCCCTAGACACCAGCCTCTCACCCAAGTAAGCAGCCTCCACCTTGACAACAAGTATCAGCAAACTATCCAACTGTGGGGAGCATTAGACCAAAGCCTATTCATCTTTCTAATCAGCATCACACATGCATACTTCCAAACAAGAGTTTCTGGATAGCAAATAAGAGCTGGAATCTGGCCAATCCTTCCTCCTGCAGCAGAAATGAGTTTGTAACAAGCAATCAGCTTGCTGAGTCATTCAGAGGGCAGTTAAGAGTGATCCATGTTTGTGGTTGACTAGAGTCATGTTTAGGTACAGATCAACTAGGGGGGCTTAACCTAAATAGCCAAGTGGTTATGGTACCAGGTTTGTAACCCCAAGATCAAGAGTTCAAATCTCACAATGGCAAACTATGAAACAATGTAACTTCATCTGAATAGGAACAGATGGAAACGTGTTTGTACTCGAAAGAGTTACAGATCATCTAGGGACAACAGGCTTCCTTCTCTAAACAAAATTAATGAGCCAATTGGTTTTTCCAACATTCTAACAGCTTCACTGTCACTTCTTCTGTCTCCAGATTATTATTTCTAGATTTCTTATTAAACTGAATTTAAACTCTTAGCCTCCCATGGTGTGATTTGAACTCTCATTCTCTGGATTATTGGTCCATTGTGACCATTACACTACCAAATCCCTTCTTCCCAGTGACTGATCTGCTCACTCAGCACAGAACAAGAACTGAACCTACAGCCTTTCTGGACGACTCAGTTCCATGAATTGCATTTATCATCCAAGCCATTCCACTACAGTATTTGTAAAGTATATCCACAGCACAATCATTTAGTGCACAAGACAAAAATAACTACTGCATGCGTTATTACTTTTAAAGCAGTTACCTTGCACAGACCATCCTCCTTCCCCTTCTATTGGCTGAACATTGTCACTTACCTCTGAATCCTGCCCTTGGTTCTTTGCCTCAATTATTGGGCCTCTGATCTGCTCTTTGATAAATATAAGGTCATCTTCTAAATTTAGACCATGGCGCGTGAAATCATCTTCCAGGCCATTGCATGAGATCAAGTGATCAAACATCAACAATGAAGCATCCTCGTGCTATTATAATACACAACAAAGATCATCAATCTATGCCAATGAACAACAAATTAAATTCACAGAAACTGATCTTATCTAACAAAACAATGCACTTACTACCTATCAGCATAAGGGCAAAGACCATGGAAAAGACAGGCAGAGTGTTGATAAAGGAGGGGAAGCATAATATTGTGGATTCAACAATCTTGAGGACAGATAGCATCCTTCACAAGCACAATCAAGAATCCCACACCGTAAGTTGCCAACTGGCGTCAGGGTGAGGGACATCCTGAATCAGCTTGAATCAGAAGGAGGGAGAGGATCCAGTCATTGTGTTCAATATTGGGACCGACAACACAGGGTGAGTAGCCAGAGGTCTTGGTTGTTAGATTTTTTTTTATTCATTCATGGGATGTGGGTGTTGCTGCCTAGGCCAGCATTTATTACCCATCCTTAATTGCCCTTGTTCAGAGGACATTTAAGAGTCAACCACATTGCTGTGGGTCTGAAGTCACATGTAGGCCAGACCAGGTAAGGCCAGCAGATTTCCTTCCCTAAAGGGCATTAGTGAACCAGATGGGATTTTACAACAATCAACAATGGTTTCATCACAAAAACAGAATTACCTGGAAAAACTCAACAGGTCTGGCAGCATCGGCGGAGAAGAAAAGAGTTGACGTTTCGAGTCCTCATGACCCTTCAACAGAACTGATTTTTCTTTACAATGAGAGGGGTGAAATATAAGCTGGTTTAAGGTGGTGGGGGAGGGGGAGAGAAGTGGAGGAGGGGTGTTGTTGTAGGGACAAACAAGCAGTGATAGGAGCAGATCATCAAAAGATGTCACAGACAAAGGAACAAAAGAACACAGAGGTGTTGAAGTTGATGATATTATCTAAACGAATGTGCTAATTAAGAATGGATGGTAGGGCACTCAAGGTATAGCTCTAGTGGGGATGGGGGGGCATAAAAGATTTAAAAATAATGGAAATAGGTGGGAAAAGAAAAATCTATATAAATTATTGGAAAAAAAAACAAAAGGAAGGGGGAAGAAACAGAAAGGGGGTGGGGATGGAGGAGGGAGTTCAAGACCTAAAGTTGTTGAATTCAATATTCAGTCCGGAAGGCTGTAAAGTGCCTAGTCGGAAGATGAGGTGTTGTTCCTCCAGTTTGCATTGGGCTTCACTGGAACAATGCAGCAGGCCAAGGACAGACATGTGGGCAAGAGAGCAGGGTGGAGTGTTAAAATGGCAAGCGACAGGGAGGTTTGAGTCATTCTTGCGGACAGACCGCAGGTGTTCTGCAAAGCGGTCGCCCAGTTTACGTTTGGTCTCTCCAATGTAGAGGAGACCACATTGGGAGCAATGAATACAGTAGACTAAGTTGGGGGAAATGCAAGTGAAATGCTGCTTCACTTGAAAGGAGTGTTTGGGCCCTTGGACGGTGAGGAGAGAGGATGTGAAGGGGCAGGTGTTACATCTTTTGCGTGGGCATGGGGAGGTGCCATAGGTGGGGGTTGAGGAGGAGGGGGTGATGGAGGAATGGACCAGGGTGTCCCGGAGGGAACGATCCCTACAGAATGCCGACAGAGGGGTTGAAGGGAAGATGTATTTGGTGGTGGCATCATGCTGGAGTTGGCAGAAATGGCGGAGGATGATCCTTTGAAGGCGGAGGCTGGTGGGGTGATAAGTGAGGACAAGGGGGACCCTATCATGTTTCTGGGAGGGAGGAGAAGGCGTGAGGGCGGATGCGCGGGAGATGGGCTGGACACGGTTGAGGGCCCTGTCAATGACCATGGGTGGAAAATCTCGGTTAAGGAAGAAGGAGGACATGTCAGAGGAACTGTTTTTGAAGGTAGCATCATCAGAACAGATGCGACGGAGGCAAAGGAACTGAGAGAATGGGATGGAGTCCTTACAGGAAGCGGGGTGTGAGGAGCTGTAGTTGAGGTAGCTGTGGGAGTCGGTAGGCTTGTAATGGATATTGGTGGACAGTCTATCACCAGAGATTGAGACAGAGAGGTCAAGGAAGGGAAGGGAAGTGTCAGAGATGGACCATGTGAAAATGATGGAGGGGTGGAGATTGGAAGCAAAATTAATAAATTTTTCCAAGTCCCGACGAGAGCATGAAGCGGCACCGAGGTAATCATCGATGTACCGGAGAAAGAGTTGTGGAAGGGGGCCGGAGTAGGACTGGAACAAGGAATGTTCCACATACCCCATAAAGAGACAGGCATATCTGGGGCCCATGCAGGCCCCACAATGAAACCACAATGGTTTCATGGTCATCACCAGACTTTTAACTTCAGATTTTTACTGAATTCAAATTTCACCATCTGCAGTGGTTGGATTGGTCCTCAGAGCATTACTCTGGATTACTAGTCCAGTGACAATACCACTATGTCACTACCTCCAGGGGCTAAGGGCTAAATTAAAGAACAGGACCTCACAAGTTATAATTTCTGGACTATTGCCCGAGCCACATGCAAATTGACCTAGAGATAAACGGGTGAAGGAAGTGAACACACAGCTGAAGGAGTGGTGTGGGAAAGAAGAGTTCCATTTCATGGGACACAGGCACTTACTGGACAGGAAGCAACTGTACCACTCGGATGGGCTCCACCTGAACTGGGCTGGAAACAGGGTACACGCAGGACGGATAAATAGGGCAATCACAAGGATTTGAAACTTGTAAATGTGGAGCTGGGGGAGAGAAGGAGGGCTCGGTTGGAAAAGACAGTATAAATAGTTTGAAAGCAAATGAAAGTGAGGGGAATAGTGTAACAGTCAGAAATTGTGCTTGAGGCATTACAAGGAAAGGGAAAACGAAAAGTTGTAAGATAATTAAACCGGGAGAGAAAAACAAAAGACAGGCAGAGTAAAACATTAGAACAGAAAGACCGGTTAGGGTATGTGGCTAAAATAAGTGCTCTTTACACAAACACATGGGGCAGAATCTTGTGGAAGCAATGGGGGTCCCAGCCACTGGCTAGAGAGCCAGCGAGAGCCCCCATTGCCTCTTTTTGAGAAAACATACCACATCATGTGCCAATTAACCACTTGACAGGCCAACAGCAGGCAGTCCCTGGGATCAAGAACCCTGGGGTGGAAGAGCGCCCATCGAGAGCTGTTAGCCAATCAGAGTCTAGCAGCTCTATTGAACAGCAGCGCCACCGGGGAGGTGGTGGCTGCTGCCAGTATGACACCCACCCAAGGCCAAAGATCATCACTGGACCTCAAGCCAGAGGTGAGTGAAGGCAACAAGGGTGGGGGATGGGGGCAGTAGCAAGCAGCGAGTGGCCTCCTCACAGCTTACATTCCCGCCTAGCTTTGTATTTTCAACAAACTTGGAAAATCTACTCTCAATCTCTTCATCTGATTCAGTAATATTGTAGATAGCTGAAGCCCCAGCACAGACCCTTGCAGAACTCCACTAATTATAACCTGCCAACGCGAAAATACCCTGTCTCTAGGTAGTTTCTTTTGTAAATCCAAGTATTCCACAACTACTGGTTCCCCTTTGTCTACCTAACTTCAAACAAACCTCAATTAATTTGCCAAACACAGCTTCCTTTTTGTAAAACCATGTTGACAGCATCTGATACTGTGATTTTCTAAGTACTTTGTTAAAACTTAATAACAGGTTCCAGCATTATCCAAGTGACTGATGTCAGACTAACTGGCCTATAGTTCACTATAGCTCTCTCTCCCTCCTTTCTTAAATAGTCGTGTTACAAACCACTTGGACCATTCTAAAATCTAGGGAGCTTTGGAAAATCATAACCCGGCAGACACTATCTCTGCAGCCACCTCTTTTAGAACCCTAGCATGTAAGCATCAAGTCTTGGAGATTTCTCAACTTTTAGTCCCCTTTTTCTACGCTGATATTAATTACTTTAAGTTCCTCACTCTTAGCTTCTTGAGTACTGTCTATTTCTATTATGTAATTTGTGCTTTCCACAGTAAAGACTGACACAAGAAAGCTAGTGAAATGCTGCCCTTTATTTCCGGATGATCAGAATACAGGGGCGGGGTGATGGGGGTGGGGAGTATAAGTCGTGTTTCAGCTGTACAAAGCTCACACCTGGAGTACTGAGAGCAGTTCTGGTCACAAAACCCAAGGAAGCATAAAAGACTGTAGGGATAAATAGGATATTTTCAGACTATAACTAGTGGGGTTCCGCAATGATCCATGCTGGGGCTTCAGCTATTTACAATATTACTGACTTAGATGAAGAGACGGAGAGTAATCCTTCCAAGTTTGCTGAGAATACAAAGCTAGGTGGGAATGTAAGCTGTGAGGAGGCCACAAAGAAGCTGCAGAGAGATATATTGGCCTTAGAGGGACTCCAGCCTATATTTACCTGAAAGTTGTCTGGACCCCAATGGTTAAATTATCCTTAACACTCCCTAGAATTTAGAAGATTAAGGGGTGATTTGATCAAGTTTTCAAGATATTATGGGGAATCAGTTAGGTAGATAGAGAGAGACTATTCCTGCCTGTTGGGGAAGTTAGGACTACAGGTCATAGTCTAAAAATTAGAGTCAGGCCTTTCGAGTGTCAAATTGGGAGACACTTCTACATGCAAAGGATGGTAGAAGTTTGAAACTCTTTTCTGCAAAAGGTAATTGTTGATCAATCAATTGGTAACTTTAAGTTTGAAATTGATAGATTTTTGCCAACCAAAGGTATGAAGAGATTTAGGGCAAAAATGAGTATATGGAGTTAGATCACAGATCAGCCTCAATCTTGTTAGATGGCAAAACAGGCTGGAAAAGAACCTACCCAGATACCAGCACTGCACTTAACTTAGAGCCCAGTAGAGAGTTGGGAGCAGCATGTATCGTCATTTTGGCATGAGTGGCCAGGCCAGGGGTGAAGAGTGGTTTGTTTTGGCAGCTAGCTGGAGAAGGAGTTTGCAGATGAGATCCGTTGCAGATGTGGAACTCAATGGGGGCAGCGTACAAGAGAGCGCTGATGGGTATGCACATCAAGATGCTTGGTGCATTGGCTGGGCCTTCCAGACAATTTCAATGAGCGTGGAAAATTCGACTCCAATTTGACAGAGTTTGATTTCTCTGCAGCCTCTGCCCCAACTCCCTGTTGTCCTGCAGACCCAAAGGCACTGCCTCTGCTGTCCCAATTCCCTGTTGCAACCTAGAGAACAGTACGATGAGGCTGTTGGTTGCAACCTGTGTGGATAGATAAGCTATTCTTCCTCCCCTGTCCCCCTTCCCCACCGACTCCCGTACTGAGAGGATACCACAACACTCTCTGGCAAATCCACAAACTCACCACAACATCTCTAAAAACGGTGCAGACAGGTGACAGTAGAAAATGATTCAATAAGTTACCTTACCTGCAATTGGGTGCCTGGCCCATGCAAGCGCAGGGCCCATCATGCTTGTTGTTTGCAGAGTGAACAATAAAGAGGCTGCCTACACATGTGTTGCCCAAGTTTGGAATCCTGGTGTCACTGATTTGGTTGTGTCACATCAGGGTAGTGTTGATTCAAGATCTTTCATTGCATACAAGGGGGACTCTCCTGCATGTTCCCTCTCTTCCAGCACTGCAGCACAGATCATGCAGAAAGCATGAGGTGCATCGCACCCTGGAAATAACAGTTGGCCTCTGTAATGTCACTAAATGCAAACAAATTTCTAGCCCCATAGGTTTTGTTAAGAATTTATTCACATTCCGTTGAACCGATAATTGTGAAATGTGCTCAGGGTTGCAACGTTTTCCTACTTTTTGCACCAGTGTCAGCATCAAACATTTTTAAGTCACACATCTTTCATTGATATTGGGCCTTTAATGTAATAAAATGTCCCAAGGTGCTTCATGGGAGTATCACCAAACAAAATTGGATTACCGAGGTACATATGCTCAAAGAGTTGGTTGTAAAGAGCAACTTAAAGAAGGAGAAACAGACAAAGAAGAGAGATTTCCAGAACTTGTGGCCAAATGGCTGAAGGCTTCGCCACTATTGGTGGAGTGAAGGAAATTAGAGATGCGCAAGAGGCAGGAATTGGAGGAGCTAAGAGATCTTGAAGCCTTGAGGGACTGGAAGAGGTTACAGAGATAGGAAGAAGAGAGGCTATGGAGGGATTTGAACACAAGGGTGAGAATTTTAAAATTGACATGTTGCTGGACTGGGCACAGATATATGTCAGCAAGCACAGGGATGATGGGTGAACAGGACTTGTGATTTGATATACGGGCGGCAGGGTTTGGGATGAGTGATCTAATCCCCATTGATCTCTTCAATTCACCATTGATATGATAATGAAGTCCAGTTCATGTCATAGTTCCTTGTAGCACTCTGCATTACTCAGACTCCACAGGCAACATTACCTTCCATTTCACATCTGGTCGAGCACGAGGGATAAATACTCTATCAAACATGTGGGAAAATGGCCCATGACCTGAGAAAACAAAACATGTTACATGTGTCAAGGTTGGTAGTTTAGAAAGTTAATTATGTGGTACCTTGTTAAACTTCAAAAATTAATATTCTGAGTATCTCTTTGGCTTAAACATTATATTAATTTAGTCCTAGTTATATAGGAATGTTGCTATTGCTAAGTGGAAGATCCAAATTTGAACTTCATTCCTATTTCAACTGTTCCAATTTCAAACTTTTCACACATAGAAACATAGAAAATAGGAGCAGGAATAGATTATTCGGACCTTCGAGCCTGCTCCACCATTCATTATGATCATGGTTGATCCTCTATCTCAACATTATACTCCCGCACCCTCCCCATACCCCATGACACCTTTAGAGTCTCGAAATCTAACTATTTCCATCTTAAATATATTCAGTGACTTGGTCTCCACTGCCTTCTGTGGTAGAGAATCCCACAGGTTCACCACCCTCTGAGTGAAGAAGTTTCTCCTCATCTCAGTCCTAAATGGCTTACCCCTTATCCTGAGATTGTGACCTCCTTGCTCTAGTATCAGGAATCTGTGGCCAAGTGCTAGAGTAGCTCCAAGCAAGGGGCAGACCCTAAGGCCTGAATTTTCATAATGATAGAGAGCCTCTCCATCGTTACAAATCTGGCTCAGGAGGCCAGAATCTGGAAGTCCCGCAGCCAAACATGGCACATACCATTTTCATGAAGGTTTGGGAATGGGGGTTGGTTCTGATGTGCACATCCATGGTTCACGGAGGCAGCTGCACATGTTAAAGTGCAGCTGCCTCAGGCGGATCTGGTTTTCACCGGTGGGATGTCCAAAACACGACTTGTGCTCTTTATGAGGTCTAAAGCTCTAGAGTTCTTTAGAGAAGGAGGGTACCCTTTTGGAGAAATAAGGTCCCCTTCTGGATATGATCCCAAGACACTTTTGGTGAAGTCATGCCCCCTTTGGGAGAGGAAAGGGGCTCTTAGGGATTGTTAAAATTAGGCGTGAATGTGTGCAAAAAGTGCATAAACTCACTGGAACTGTCGGGCTCATTTGAGCTGCCAACAGAGCTGTAAAAGGGACCTGTCAAAAGAAGCTGGGAAAGGGAGCTGTTAAACTATCAAGGCATTTAAAACTCCTGTCCTATAAAATTTGAAAAAAAACCGTGTGCACTGTTAAAAGAAATCAGTGCTTGTCATTTCACTCTGTTGACATAAGCCTAGCCTTACAGGATTAGTGCTGCATGACTGATTTCACAAACTTTCCTTATCACATGGGGTAGCTGGATGAGGGTATGAGGAGCAATGGGGGATGGGTAGGGGGTCAGGGGGTATGAGGTACTGTGGATCTGTCATCACATGTAGGCCATACTAGGAAAGGATGACAGATCCACAGTAATATAGTCGACTCTCAATGGTCCTCTGAAATCACCTAGCAAACCACACAGATGCATCAGATCGTTACATAAAGCACTGTGAGTGAACTGCAATAGTTAAAGAAGGTGGCTCACCCCCACCTTCTCAATGGCAGTAAATGCTGCCCTAGCTAGCAATGCTCACATCCCAGGAATAAATTGTTTTTTAAAATAAGGATCCTGCTCTACCAGCTCCTTCAGATCTGCTCACTTACCCAGATCGTGGCAAAGTCCTGCAATCTGCACACATAACACATCCTCCTGGTTAATCTCTAGTTCCTGTTGCCGCTCTTTGAGGCCTTTTACCAACTGGCCTGCCAGATATCCCACACTGCAGGGGCAAAACAGAGAGTTTAAATAAGGACACCCAATTCTTTAGACAGCAACTGTCATGAAGTTCCTAATACAGTAACACCCAATTTCTTGCAAACGTAGACATATAGAACATTTGAGAGCACAGAAGGAGCCCATCATGTCTGTTGAGAGCTATCCAGCCAAATCCTACTTTCCAATTCTCAGTCCATAGCCCCGTAGATTAACGGCACTTCACGTGCATATCCAAGTGTTTTTTTAACTGCATGGAGGGTTTCTGCCTCCACCACCCTCTCAGGCAGTGAGTCCCAGGTCCCCACTCTCATTGTGCAATTACTGAGCTGTATTGATCGGGGCTCAGTGAGTAGCACTCTCACCTGAGTCAGAAGATTGTGGGTTCATGTCCCAATCCAGAGACCTGTGCACATAAATCTAAGTGCCAATCCTGAAGGAGTGTTGCACTGTTAATGGTGCCATCCTTCAGATGAGACATTGCACTGAGGCTCTGCTTGCTTTATCAGGTGGATTTAGCAGGCCCTATGAAACTATTTCAAAGTAAAATGAGAGACAGGGGGGAAAGTAATGTAGGGCAGATGAGAGAGTTACTGAGAGTCACAGCAAGAGAGCGGTGAGGAAAGCCAAAACAAGATAGTGAAGAATGTTTGAGAGAGAGAGAGAGAATGGGAAATGTGAGGCAGTCCAATTGAGAGAGTTATTGGGAAGGTGAAAGAGAGATTTGGTAAGGGGTTCCAGGCAAGAGAATGAAAGAAAAAAGTGAGAGAAAGATGTGAGGTCAGGCCAAGCAAGAGAGCGTGAGGGAGGTGAGTTAGAGAGAGGGAGAAAAAGAAATAAGTAAGGAAGGCCAAGTAAGAGTGTTATAGGGAGGCAGAGACGTGAGCTAGTGCAGGTGAGAGACTAAGAGCTATGTCCTTTAGGGAAGGAAAATCTGCCATCCTTATCTGCTCTGGCCTACACGTGACTCCAGACCCACAGCAATCTGGTTGACTCTTGACTGTCCTCTGAAATGGCCAAGCAAGCCACTGAGTGCAAGGGCAGTTAGGGATGGGCAACGAATCCTGGCCTTTCCAGCGACGCTCACGTCCCATGAAACAATAAAAAAAAAGAGAGGTGAGGCAGGCCAGGAAAGTGAATTATTTTGAAGGTGAAAGAGAGAGTGTACCTGGGAAGTAAGGCAGTCCTGGTGAGAATGAGTCAGAGAGGGAGAGAGGTGAAAAAGCCAGGCAAATGCTTCGATTGAGAGAGAGGGAGAGAAGCAGGTCGGGGGATGTTGTCAGGATTGGAGAATTTTAGCTAAGAAGAAACATTGGATAGGCTGGGGTTTCCTTCGGAAAAGAGAAGGCTGAAGGGAAGCTTAGTTGAAGTAAAATTATAAGGCGCCTAATTAAAGTGGACAGGAAGAACCTACATTATTTCTAAAAGCAGAGAGGTCAGCAACAATGAGGCATCGATTTAAAGTAATTTGATTAGAGGGGATTTGAGGAGTATTTTTTTTCCCACCCAACAGGTGTTGGCAGTCTGGAAGTCTCTGCCTGAAAGGATGGTAGAGACAGAACCCTTCATGAAATTTGCAAAAACAATTGGATATATTATATGCTACAAAACTATGGACCAAGAGCTGGAAGGTGGGATTGGGAAAGATAGCTCTTTCTTGGCCAACACAGACATGATGGACTGAATGGCCTCCTTCTGTACCATAGATCATTCCATGTTTCTATCTTTCAATGTTTCAGTCCCCTGGTCGATATTTATCCCTTAATCAACATCAGAACAGATTGCCACATTGCTACTTGAGTGTGACCTTCTGATTGCGAATTGGCTGTTGCATTTCCAACATTAGAACTTTCCAAAGTAATTAATTTCAAAGGTACTTGGTTGGCTGCAGATTACTTTAGGATATCCCAAGGTGGTGAAAGGCCCTATATGAATGAAAGTCTTCACTTTTTTTTTGCTGCTGAGACATGTCTGTTTGAACACTTTATAATCCAGTCAGCTTGAAAGTGGCTGTGTGTGAAACCATTACATCTGATCTGAAGGTTTAATGTACATAATGGTAATGTTACTGGACTAGTCATCCAGGGGCTCAGATTCAAATCCCACCATAGCAGCTGGGGAGTTTAAATTCAGTAAATAAATAAATCTGGCTTAAAAAGCTAGCCTTAGTACATAGTGACCATGAACCTATTGGATTGCCATTAAAAAAAGCCCATCTGATTGACTAACATGTCTACTGGTGTCATGAAGCTATTGATGTCTATAATATTATTGGAAAACATTTTTCTTATCAGATAGAGATTTAGTTTTTTGGTGTGTATTAATTGGATTAAAGCCAGCTAGCCTGGGTGCTTTGATGTGTACTAGTTTTGATATGTAAGAGTGAAAACGTACATTTGCATTTTGTTGAATAGAGCATTCAAGAAGTGGGGTGAAAAATGATGCCTACCCAGCAGCTACCAAGCAATATTTTTAGATCACTAATAAAATTAGCACTGTGAAAGAGGTTTCATTGTTAAAAGGTGGAGTTCAAAGAGGCTGGTGATACAATGAGTGGTGGTAGATTTAACTTCAGTAGTTTTCAGGTATGCAGAGCAGAGGCAATGTGAGATCAAAAGGCAGCTGTAAGCCTCCAACTGACTCCACAGGAACCAAAGTGAAAAGAACCTCATTTTGAATTCGTAAGGTGAAAATGCTTTGCTTGGTGTTTGGTTAAGAATATAGGTTGCTGTTGTCTTAATGGGGATTCATTTGGGAATTTGTTAAAAGTGATGATAATAGTAATTTGTAGCCATGTATACATATATTTTAACCCATGTAAATTAATAAAATGTTTAACTTAGTTTAACGTAAAACCTCAAGAACTGGTGGTCTGATTCCTGAATTTAGAGTCACATCTCAAACATAACACTTAAAATTATAGGTTATGACAGTTTTTTAAGGTTTCCCTCTGGGAATTTTAAACAACTCCGTTTTACCAACTGCATCGGTCATAACAGCTGTCCTTACCTTGATCTGGCCTACATGTGACTCCAGACCCAAGGTAATGTGGTTAACTCTTAACTGCCCTCTGAAGTGGCCTAAAAAGCTGGCCTTTCACATAAAAAAAATCTTCTTGTGAAGCCCTTGAAGTGTAGACCTAGATCTATCTTTACAGAACCGCAGTTTTAATCCATCAGAATCAAAATAATAAACCTCCATCCAAATCTCTGTATGAGATTTTGGTAAGAAAAAACTCATATTAATATATTGAGCTTTTCACATATTCACCATGTTCCAAATCGCTTCACAACTAAAAAAAATTAATTTTGAGGAATCTTAATTGTTGTAGTATACGAAACTCAACAACCAATTTTTGCATAGCAAAATCCCACAAACACCAATGTGATGAACAAAAACATATATAGCGTCTAAACATAATAAAAGATCCCAAGCTGCTTCACACGAGCCTTGTAAAGCAAAATTTGACATCAAGTTATACAAAGCAAGATAAGGCTTACAAACCAAAAACGCTGGAAATGCTCAGCAGGTGAAGCAGCATTTGTGGAGAGAGGAAACCAGAGTTAATATTTCAGGTTGATGACCTAAAAATTTTAAAAGAAATGACCTCAATCTTCTTCCAAAATTAAATATTCGGAATTCCTTCCCAAATCCTTACCCTATGGAGTGTTCAAATCTGTTGTGTGAAGCCCCAGGAAACACAAAGTACGTCCCACCCAGCTGCTTGATGAAGCGAAGCCTCTGGAACTGTGGTGTGTCGATGATCCGGACGAGGAGCGGATGCATCTCAATGTGTCCGTGGATTGGATCATTAAAAATCTACAGAAAAATTGAAGGGTATCTTCCCACATCACATGAATGAGGTCACAAAAGTGAACATGTTCATTACATTCCACACACTGTTCATCACAATTAATTAGTGAGTAATTTGCAGGCACACAATTATGAAATTATTGGTACACACCGTCTCCCAACACAGTACAATAACAAAACATGGAGTTCCATCCAGTCAGGAGCACAGACTCAGGTCATTCAGCCCAACCGATCGGTGCTGCTTTTATGCTCCAGGCAGGTGTTCCTTTTCCTCTAACCTTATCAGCATAACCTTCTATTCTCTTCTCCTTCATCTACTAGTTTCTCCTTAAATGCATCCAAGCTATTTGGTTTAACAAGTTCTTGTGGTAGAATCTTTCACATGCTTTGGGTAAAGAAGTTTCTTCTGAATTCCCTATTGGATTTAGCTATGACTATCCTATTTCATGTCTCCCATTTTTTGGATCCTATACAAGTGGAAACACCTTCTTATCAAACCATTTCATACTTTTAAAAGCCTCTACCAGGTCACCTCCCAACCATATCTTTTCTATTCAAAAAAAAACGCTCCTGTCTGTTCAATCTTTTCTGATAGGTAAACATCTCAGTTCTAGCATACAAACATATGAACATAAGAAATATGTTCCCTTGATTTGCCACATCTCTCCAAGCTTGATCCCTCACTCCTCCCCCCAACCCTCCTCACCCTTGTTTAGTTTAAAGACCTCTCTACTTCCCTAGTTATGCAATTCACAAGAACACTCGTCCCAGCACGGTTCAGGTGTAGACCATCCCAACAGTCCAGCCCCCACCTTCCCCAGTACTGGTGCAAGTGCCCCATGAACAAGAACCCACTTCTCCCAAACCAGTCTTTGAACCACATATTCATCTCTCTAATTTTATGTACTCTATGCCAATTTGCATGTGGCTCAGGTAATAATCCAGAGACTCCAGCGTAGTCGCCAGTCTCCTTGCGCACTCTTTACTGATTATGCGGTTTGAAAACCTGTTTCTTTTATAGATCTTCTGATGAGTCACTATAGTTTAGCTTCCTGCTACAAGTAATTAACACCATTTGAACCAACTGCTTTCAGGTGATTGACAGATAACTGCCACTCCGGTCAGTTCTCTGTTTATCAGGCTATCTAACTTACTTGAATATTAGTACTAAGTCAGATTTTGATTTTTAATCTATAGTTAAAATCTGAAAAGGTCTTACCAGAACTTACCACATGAACCTAACTTGCTACTCACTCAGCCTCTGTCTTAGTCTCACGTAGCTGCCGTGTGCGCCACTTACTGATCGTACCATCCTTGTAAATCTTTTTTCCACTTTCACCAATGCCTCTACATTTCTTTTGTAATTTAGAAACCCAAATTGCGCACCATACTGTGAGTGGGGTCTAACCGAGGTTTTATGCAAGTTTAACCTTACCTTCCAATTGAATCACAAATGAATCCCAGTGCACGGGTTTGTTCTTATTCTGGTCTTGTTCACCTGCGTCGCAACTTTTAGCGAGTTATGTATTTGATCACACAGGTGATCACTACATACTTGGCAATATGCAGACACAGATCATGAAATCATAGGACTACCTTCTTCCTCAACAGAGTGCAGCAACAGAAAGATGCTGTGCATTGGTATGATTAACAGATAACTGCCACTCCAGTCAGTTCTCTGTTTAACAGGCTATCTAACTTTCTTGAAGGTTAGTACTACATCAGATTTTGATTCTTAATCTATAGTTAAAACCTGAGAAGGTCTTACCAAAACCCCCACCTCCTCCTCCATCATTTCTTGTTTTTTTCCAACTGGCAACCTATTCCAAATTCTCAACATTACTGTGAGCCAGACAGAGCAATTGACAACTGATACCCAGGGATTATTCAATTTCCCATTCAGCTCCTACCTTTGTGACAGGATACATTTTGATTGTTCTCTGAGTGCTGGAAAGAAGAAAACAAAACAGGAACTTCAGAAGTCACCTCATAACCAATTCTTGCTTATAAAAGAGGAAAAGCTGATACTTGGCAAAATAAATTGTCCACAAATATTGTCCACTTTCCCTGTCCTTCTCCCAACCCTCAAAATACACTGTCCCTGTGACTGACAGGAGAGAGTAAAATCTATGCTCACTGTATTAGAAAACATCTCAGCCGCAAGAGAATGGATATTGCACTTTCATCTCTTCGTAGAGAGAGGCCATTCTGCCCCTTCAGCCTATTTTCATCGAAGTGGTTTACACCCCAGACAGATGGATCGAAAGAGATAATGGCCAAAAGGAACCTCTCTCAACCCTCACCTCCTGTCCAGAAGTAGGCTCCTCTTTTAAAAGCGCTATCTTGAGAAGTATGGAATACCACTAAGACAAGGGAGAAACAGGAGTCTGTTTAAAAATATTGATTTATGAGGGTACTTAGAAGGATTTGGCATTGCAGGAATTCAATGATTAAGTTTGCAATGAGAGTTCCTATTCTGCAAACATCCCCTACTTGTGATAAAAACAGAAAATGCTGGAAAAACTCAGCAGGTCTGGCAGCATCTGTAGAGAGAGAAACAGAGTTAGCGTTTCAAACCCGTATGATTCTTCTTCAGAGCCATATGGACTCAAAGCGTTAACTCTGTTTCTCTCTCCACAGGTGCTGCCAGACCTGCTGAGTTTTTCCAGCATTTTCTGTTTTTGCTTCAGATTTCCAGCATCCGCAGTATTCTACTTTTATCCCCTACTTGTGGACTGTTTGTTGGCATCTGGCAGATGCAGAAATACAGATTATTGTAAAAAGTAATTTTTGCTGCTGGAAGAGAGGGAAGAACACAATAAGGCTTTCGAAAGGGATGTTTCTTTGAGATGTCTGTGGGAATGTGCTGGGAACATTTGATATCTGTTGAGATATAATCATTATAATTCCTTTTACTATTATTTAACATTAAGATTGCAATTTATTATTATTGCTAGTCTATAGTTCTATTTCTGCTCCATTAAAATTAGGAAAAAAGAAATGTCTAAATCTAAAGTTGAAATTACAGTTACAAATCTTCAAGTTTCATAGGTTGCATCAGCAACAGTGAAAGAGCAGCTCACCAAGGCTCCTTCAACAGCCCCTTCCAAACCCACAACCTTGACCATCTGGAAGGTCAAGGGCCTCAGATGCATGGGAACGACACTACCTGCAAGTTCCGCTCCAAGTCACTCACCATCCTCACTTGGAAATATATCGCCATTCCTTCACTGTTGCTGGGTCAAAATCCTGCAACTCCCTTCCTAACAGCACTGTGAGTGTACCTACACCACAGGGACTGCAGCAGTTCAAGAAGGCAGCTCACCACCACCTTCTCAAGGGCAACTAGGGATGGGCAATAAATGCTGGCCCAGCCAGCGAAGCCCACATCCCATGAAAAGAATTAAATAAATTAAACAGGCTAAGTCCAATCAGAATGCAGATTTGGACCATCTGTAGAGAAACTAAAATTATTCAGGATTCCAAAAATGATCCAAGAGGATCTCTCACACACTTTCCTGGGATATTTCTGAAACAAGGCTCAAAAAACATGAATCAAACATAATCCTTAGTTTGGATGTGATTAATTCACCAGAATTAAATAGCAATGGGATTAGGTACATCTCAGAGGAAGTGTGTGTTTCCACCTCCCAACACCCCACCACCCCAAACTTCTTGATGCAGGTTGCTTTACACAAGTGTAGGGAGCAAATTGGCAAGTTTATGTGGAATGAGCAAGGGAATGGGGCTAATTTGATTGCTCTTTCAAAGAGCCAGCACGGACATGATGGACCGAATGGGCTACTTTTGTGTTGTAGCATTCTATTATTCCCTACTTACCTCGGCACACCTTCGCCAACTCTTTAAGCAGCAGACTTCCTTCACATCCCAGTCTTGGTAACTGGATGGTACCGGAGCGCTGTGAACGCAGTGAAGCTTGGCTCTCTCTCTCTCTCTCTCACTCACTCACTCTCCGCTGACAGCTCTCTCCGCTCTGACAGCTCGGCAATTGCCAAGTTATCCGGAAAATCGGCCCGCCTCTGGCCGCTGATTGGATTGATCGTATCCATTCTCACTGTCAATCAGACCCGGAGCCCAGCCCTGTTTAAAGGCCACCCCGCCCTGGGATTATTGTCACAGCAGTTACTGTAAGAGGCCATTCGACCCAAGAGGTTCCTGCCTTTGTTAGTGCTCCACACGAGACTCATCTCACCCTACTTCACCCAACCCTATCTAGATATAAGCAAAATACTGCGGATGCTGGAAATCTGACTTCAAACCAGAAAATGCTGAAGAAAATCAGCAGGTCTGACAGCATCTGTGGAGAGAGAAACAGGTTTAATGTTTGGAGCCTCTATGATCCTTCTTCAGATGTGCTTCTATTCCTTTGCCCCCCATGTACATATCTATTTTCACTTTGAATCGACCTTTTTGACTCAGACTTTGATTACCTGTCCTGGCAGCTCCTCTGGTGCCAAATTTTACTCACCAAAGGCTCTTGTGAAGCTGCTTGAGGCGCTTTGCAACATTAAAGGGGCTTCATAATTTCAAGTTGTTGTAAACTATTTTATAGAGTCTTATAACACAGAAGGAAGTCATTTGTAAAAGCTATCCAAACAGACCCACTCCTCTGTCCTCTCACCACATTCCTGCAAATATTCCCCCTTCTAATTATATTTTGAAAGTTATTATTGAATTTCCTGGTCAGGCAGTGCATGAACTGATTAAACTTTCATAATATAATAAAATAGAAACATCGAATGGTTACAGCCCAACATGTCGGTTGCAGATCTCTGATAGACAAAGCTCAGCTGGTCCCACTCCCTGGCTTTTCCCTGGAGCCCTGCAAATCTTTTCTCTCCAGATAATTATTCAATTCTGTGGGGAAAGCCACGTTTGAATCTGCCTCCACTACACGATCAGGTGGTGCATTCCAGATCCTAACCATTTGCCCTGGTAAAAAATAGTTTTTCTTCATGTCACCTCCAGTTCTTTTCCAATCACCTTAAATTGGTGTCCTCTTGTTCATGACCTTTCTGGCAAGGGGAGCAGTTTTGTCCTATTTACTCTGGCGAACCATTCAGTTTAAAATAAATAAAATAAATTCTAATGGAAGAAAGGGAGAACAAAGCCATCTTGCATCGCATCAGGTGGCCCTTCCCCTGCCATTAAATCACCCACTTAAACATGTAACCATCGTGACATAAATAGTATGCTATTTACACAAAGAGAGAGCAAAACAATTCAAGCTTGTGTAGGACAATCTCCCTGGTGTAAACCTGCTTTGCAATTCCTGAGACTATGTAAGTCCATATTGCAAAGTTGCCATTCAAAAGATCAAAATCATGTTGATTTCGAACACCTCTATCAAGCATTCTTTCAATTGCCTCAAAGGAGAACATATGTATACATATATACATATGGGGAGATGATGGCGTACTAGCATTGTTGCTGGACAGGTAATCCAGAGATCCAGAGTAAGGCTCTGGGGGCTAGGGTTCAAATTCCACCATGGCAGATGGTGGAATTTCAATTCAATAAAAATCTGGCATTAAAAGTCCAATGATGACCAGGAAACCATTGGCAATTTTTGGAAAAACCCATTTAGTTCCCTGGATGGAAACCTACTGTCCTTACCTGGTCTGGCCTATGTGTGACTCCAGACCCACAGCTCTTAAATACTCTCTGGGGATGGGCAATAAATGTTATCCTTGCTAGTGATGCCCACATCCCATAAATTAAAAAAAAGCCCAAACTTTGCCCATTTATCCATGTAAGTTCCTCATGGAACCATTCTTGTAATTTTTTTCTGCACCCTTTTTAATCCCTTTACAATCTTCTAAAAGCGTGCTGTCCAGAATTGGACACAATACTCCAGTTGCAGCCAGACCAGTGTTTTATAAAGGTTCACCATAGCCTCCTTTGATTTTGTACTCTACACCTTAATTATAAATCCCAGGATCCCATATACCTCATTAACCATTTTCTCAATCAGCTCTGCCACCTTCAGCAATTTGTGCAAATATACCCCCTAGGTCCCTCTGCTTCTGCAACACCTTCGAAATTGTTTTTATTGTGAGGGACTAAGACTTCACCCTGTATATTTTTCTTTAAAAAATATATAGAGATATGCTCATTGCTATCTCTAAAAATTTAAAACTAATCTATGTCTATCTGTGACCCTCGAATTAAAGGAGCCAACCAGCAGTATCAGGGAAACGTGCAGGTTATTATCTCTGAAGAGACGCTAGCGACACATTGTGGGCTGCACAGACCAAATTCAAAGAGAACTATACCAAGGCCATCTGCATTTCATAAACCAGGCTAGCCAACAGGATCAACTTGTCTGCTAAGATAAAGGGCCCTGCAACCTCCCTTTCAATTCTTAATAGTTTAAACATTCTACAACCTGGAGGACGCAGATGAGGGATACACATCCCTTGTCAAATCCAGAGTGGAGAGGGTGAATCATGTGTCGTGGGCCCCCTAGGTAGTGGAACCAGTAATATTGCCTTAAGTCAGCCTGCCATTTTACTATCTAACTAGCAGCCTCACAGACAAGGAGCTCTGGCCAGATTGGACATCTTGGCCCCATCTACACGGCTTCTACTAGAAATTCTGTACCATTGCCTATAGAAGTGATTCATCTATACATGGCTTATCTCATCATGTGAAGTCACCATTACCAGAAAAGTGAATTATCTAGCATTGGTTTTTAGCTCAGCAACCTCTGTGAAGGAATACCTCATTGAACTTTGACTCTGGATGCTGGAACCCATGCGAAACACCATTTCTTTTCTCTGTGTTCTCTGTAAATCTTTCTTTTCTCTATCCCTCCTTTTTTATTCATTCATGGGATGTGAGCATCGCGGGCTAGGCCAGCATTTATTGCCCATTTCTAATTGCCCTTGAGAAGGCGGTGGTGAGCTGCCTACCTGAACTGCTGCAGTCCATGTGGTGTAGGTACACCCACAGTGCTGTTTGGGAGGGAGTTCCAGGATTTTGACCCAGCGACAGTGAAGGAACGGCAATATATTTCCAAGTCAGGATGGTGAATGGCTTTGAGGGAAATTTGCAGGTGGTGGTGTTCTCATAAGTCTGCTGCCCTTGTCCTTCCAGATGGTAACCATTATGCATTTGGAAAGTGCTGTCAAAGGAGCCTTGGTGAGCTCATGCAGTGCATCTTGTAGATGGTACACCCTGCTGCTACTGTGCGTTGATGATGGAGCGAATGAACGTTTGTGGATGGGGTGCCAATCAAGCAGGCTGCTTTGCCCTAGATGGTGTCAAGCTTCTTGAGTGTTGTTGGAGCTGCACTCACCCAGGCAAGTGGAGAGTACTCCATCACACTCCTGACTTGTGTCTTGTAGATGGAGGACAGGCTTTGGGGAGTCAGGAGATGAGTGACTTGCCACAGGATTCCTAGCCTCTGACCTGCTCTTGCAGCCATAGTATTTATATGCTAGTCCAGTGCAGTTTCTGGTCAAAGGTAGCCCCCAGGATGTTGATAGTGGGGGATTCAGTGATAGTAATGCCATTGGATGTGAAGCAGCAATTGTTAGATTCTCTCTTGTTAGAGATGGTCATTGCCTGGCACTTGTGTGATGCTAATGTTACTTTCCAATTGTCATCCCAAGCCTGGATATTATCCAGGTCTTACTGCATTTGGACATGGACTGCTTCAGTATCTGAAGAGTCATGAATGGTGCTGAACGTTATGCAATCATCAGCAAACATCCCAATGTCTGACCTTATGATGGAAGTTAGATTATTGCTGCAGCAGCTGAAGATGGTTAGGCCAAGGACACTACCCTGAGGAACTCCTGTGGTGATGTCCTGGAACTGAGATGATTGAGCTCCAGCAGCCACAACCATCTTCTTTTGTGCTAGGTATGACTCCAAACAAGCAGAGAACTCCCCCCCAATTTTCATTGACTCCAGATTTGCTTGGGCTCCTTGATGTCACACTCGGTCAAATTCTGCCTTGATGTCAAGGACAGCCAATCTCATCTCACCCCAGCAGTTCAGCCCTTTTGTCCATGTCTGAACTAAAACAGTAATGGGGTCAGGAGCTGGGTGATCCTCGCTGAACCCAAACTGAGCATCAGTGAGCAGTTTATTGCTAAGTAAGTGCTGCTTGATAGCACTGTTGATGACCCCTTCCATCACTTTATTGATGATCAAGGGTAGACTGATGGGGTGGTAATTGGCCGAGTTAAATTTGTACTACTTTAGTGCACAGGACATACCTGGGCAATTTTCCACATTGCCAGGTAGATGCCGGCACTGTAGCTGCACTGGAACAGCTTGGTTAGGAGCGCGGCAAATACTGGAGCACAAGTCTTCAGTACTATTGCAGGAATATTTTTAGGGCCCATGGCTTTTGCAGTATTCAGTACCTGCAACTGTTTATTGATATCACATGGAGTAAATCAAATTGGCTGAAGACTGGCATCTGTGATGCTGGGGACCTCCAGAGAAGGCTGAGATGGATCATCCACTTACCACATCCGGCTGAAGATTGTAGCAAATGCTTCAGCCTTAGCTTTTGGACTGATGTGCTGGGCTCCCCCATCATTGGGGATGGAGATATTTTGTGGAGACTCATCCTTCAGTAAGTTGTTTCATTGTCCACCACCGCTCACAACTGAATGTGGCAGGACTGCAGAGCTTAGATCTGACCTGTTGGTTGTGGAATCTCTTAGTCCCATCTATCGCTTGCTGTTTATGTAGCCTGTGTTGTAGCTTCACCAGGTTGACACCTCATTTTTAGGTATGCCTGATGCTGCTCCTGGCATGCACCCCTGCATACGTCATTGAACCAGGGTTGATCCCCTGGCTTGATGGTAATGATAGAGCGGGCGATATGTCGGGCCATGAGGTTACAGATTGTGGTTGAGTTCAATTAGCTGCTGCTAATGTCCCTCAGTGCCTCATGATTGCCCAGGCTTGAGTAACTAGATTTGTGCAAAACCTATCCATTTAGCATAGTGCTAGTGCCACACAACAGAATGGAGGGTATCCTCAATGTGAAGGCAGGACTGCGTCTCCACAATGACTATGTGGTGGTCACTCCTGCAGATACTGTCGTGGACAGATACACCTGCGGCAGGCAGGTTGGTGAGGATGAGGTCAAGTATGTTTTTCTCTCTTGTTGGTTCCCTCAACACCTTCCGCAGACCCGGTCTAGCCATTCTGGCCTTTAGGACGCGGCCAGCTCAGTCAGTAGTGCTGCTACCGAGCCACTCTTGGTGATGGACCTTGAAGTCCCCCAACATTCTGCACCCTTGCCACTCTCAGTGCTTCCTCCAAGTGGTCTTCAACATGGAGGAGCACTGTTCATCAGCTGAGGGGGGTCAGTGTGTGGTAATCAGCAGGGAGTTTCCTTGCCCATGTTTGACCTGATGCCATGAGAATTCATGGAGTCCAGATTTGATGTCGAGGACTCCCAGGGCAATTCCCCCCTGACCTCTGTTGGGTCTGTCCTGCCGGTGGGACAGGACATACCCAGGGATGGTGATGGTGGTGTCTGGGACATTATCTGTAAGGTATGATTCCATGAGGATGACTATGTCAGACTATGTCAGGTTGCTTGACCAGTCTGTGAGACAACTCTCCCAATTTTGGCACAAGCCCACGGCTGTTAGTAAGGAGGACTTTGCAGGGTCGACAGGGCTGAGATTACTGTTGTTGTTTCCAGCGCCTAGGTCGATGTCGAGTGATTTGTCTGGATTCATTCCTTATTGACTTGTTTTTAGCAGTTTGATACAATGGATTGGCTTGCTAGGCCATTTAAGGCCAACCACATTGCTGTGGGTCTGGAGTCACATGTAGCCCAGACCAGATAAGTATGGCCCATTTCCTTCCCTAAGAGTCATCAGTGAATCAGAAGGGTTTTTACAACAATGGTTTCATGGTTATGATTAGCCTTTTAGTTCCAGGTTTATTGAATTCAAATGCCACCATCTGCCATGGTGGGATTATGAACCTGGGTCCCAGAGCATTACCCTTGATTACTAGTCCAGTGACAACAGCACTATGCCACCGCATCCCTCTTTTACTATACGAATGCAAAGGAGGCAACGTTGGGACCCCTTCTGGTATTTTAAGTGCATGCAAATAAACTAACCCTTTGAGTTCATCCTATCTCGAGTTTGCTGTGGGGTTATTAATGGAAAATTGGATTGCACCAAAACTGAGGGTTGGGAAATATACCACTGCATATAAAGAGGGAAACAAATCAAAAACACCTTTTTGTTTATGGACAATTGGTGAGAGGAGAAATTAATGCTGTTAAAATTAACCCTCTTCCTGTCCATATCATTATATTACCTTTGTTCTTCCTACCAAAGTATTTTCACTTCACAATTCTCTACAAAAATTTCCTGCCCATTCCACCAGCCTGTCTATGTCCTCTTGAAGTCTATCACTATCCTCCTCAAAACTATCGTGTGCAGAGAGAGAGTAGCGTCCGTTAAAGAGGTGAATGAAACCTGGGGACCTTAACGTGGGTAATTAGGGAATGGTTATTTCCAGTAATGGTGAATGGGGAGCAGCGGAACAGAGACTGAGGATTCTCACAGTGCACAGGAAGCTGCAACCACTGATTCTACATCACGAGCTCCAACACATATTGGAGCGAGGTACAAGAGGGCAGAGCACTGCCAGACATCGACCCACTCCTGCTCCTCCATGCTCCACAGAGCGGAAATAAAAAAAATAATTCTATACTATTTCTTCAGGACCATAGTTTTGATTGCTGTAGAACTGGAAAAACTAGTCAGAGTTTGCACAGACTTGCATATTTAACTTGATTCACCACTGATCTTTACAGTATAATGGGTTGATAAGGTAGCTATGGTAATGAGTGATGTAGACCATGATGTAACAGTGACATCAACTAGACACTCAGGAGAGAGGATCGAACAGTCTATACTCAAGAGAGAAATACCTACTCTGTCAACTATCTTATACATAGGGCAGAATTTTCTGCCTGTCAGGCGGGCAGGCCCAACCCAATCTCCAGCGGGGAGCCGATCCCCACCGGAGAAGCAGGCCCCACCGCCATTTCACGTGAGCGGACCAATTAAGGCCCGCTCAGCATGACATCCGGCGAGAATGCTGTGCGCTTCCTCTTCGGGCGGGATTGCCCAAAAGCGAGAGTGCGCTCTTGCACGCATGCACACGACAGAGCGCCCATCTCCCTGAAGCTAAGTGCTGCCTCAGGGAGATCGCTGACACTTAGAAAAATCTGAAAAATAGAGAAAAAAAAAATCCCTAACATATCCCCCTCATGTGATAATGTCACGTGAGATGGGACGTGTTCATAATTTACATGATAACTTTATTAAACTTTTTAAAACCCTACATGAAACCTCATCCCGCTGGTGGATGAGGTTTCATGTTTTTTCTATTTGCCACCGGGGCTCCTGGCCTACCCGTTAACCTTAAGGTTGGACGGGCAGGTCCTTTAATTGTATAATTGATCTTGTCAACGGCCTCAATTGGCCTTTGACAGGTCGGCAGGTGCACAGCTGATTTTGCTGCGGGCCCCCCTTCCTGAAAATTTAAATGGGCTGGGATGACATTGGAGGTTCCACGTCATTTTACGTGTCGGCGATGGCAAAATTCGGCCCATAGTGTTAACAAACCAGTTCGAAGTAACTACCAGAGTATGACTAGTCTTTCCTGATAAGGTGGGACATACAACCAGCACATGAAACAATCTTGGGCAGGCAGAGGATGCCAAAAAAAGCTAGGATCAAGAATTTGTCAGCTGTGCCACCAGTGCAGATTAGGTGGAGGACATCTCACCCAAAAATTGGAATACATTGTGCCAGCTTTACACCTAAGAAACAGGAGCAATGCATACCAACTACTACCTCTGTGCATCCAAATAATTTCCAAAGGCAATTCTCAAAACTATTGTCTGTATTTCAGTGTTAGCGCTGTGCACTTTCTGAAGTTGGTAGTGTTAGTGCTGTGTGTTTTATGAATTCAGTAGCTGCCTGACATTAATTGGG
This sequence comes from Carcharodon carcharias, assembly GCF_017639515.1. Classification (NCBI taxonomy): domain Eukaryota; kingdom Metazoa; phylum Chordata; class Chondrichthyes; order Lamniformes; family Lamnidae; genus Carcharodon; species Carcharodon carcharias. Next base: position 15,485,705 of record NC_054480.1, read on the forward strand.
TAAAATTACACATTCCAGTATAGTACCGTCCTCCCACTGATTTGCCAATGAGACTAAGAAGCTGGCTAATTGCAATGCAGTAGTGGAAATAATGACCTCCAACAACAGGTTGTTTTAGACCTGGTAATGTGGAATGAGACAGGATTAATTAATGATCTCATAGTTAAGGATTCTCATGGTAAGAGGAATACTAACATGTGAGAATTCCACATTCAGGTTGAGGGTGAGAAATGTGGATCTGAAACTAGAGTCTTAAACTTAAAAAAAGGCAATTGCATGGGTATGAAGACAGAGTTGACTAAATTGGACTAGAAAAATAGATTAAAAAGGTAAGATGGAAGAGAAGCAGTGGGAGACATTTAAGGACATATTTCATAACTCTCAAAAAAGATATATACCATTGAGAAAGAAAGACTCTACAAGAAGTATGCACCATCCATGGCTAACTAAGGAAATTAAAGATGATTAGGAAGTTAAGGTATCAAATTGAAAGAAAAGATGTACAATGTTACAAAGATTTGTGGTAGCCAAAAGAATAGGAAAACTTTAGCAACCAGAAAAGCATAATGAAAAAAAGAGGGCGAAATTGGTGTATGAGAGAAAGCTAGCATGAAATATAAAAGCAGACAGTAAAAGATTCTTCAAGTATATAAAAAGGAAGAGAATAGCTATAGTGCAGGTTAATTCCCTTAGAGGGTGAGACTGTGGAATTAATAATCGGAAACAAGGAAACGGCAGAGACTTTGAATAAGTATTTTGCATCTGTCTTTACCGTAGAACACCCAAAAGGCATCCCAAGAATAATAGAAAATCAAGAGGCAAATGTAAGGGAGGAGCTTATAAGAATCACGATCACTAGAGAAAAAGCATTAGGAAAACTAAAGGGACTAAAGACTGACAAGTCCTCTGGACCTGATGAGCTGTATCTGAGAGCCTTAAAAGAAGCGGCTGCAGAGATAGTGGGCAGAATAACACCGAGGGATGGATGGCACACTCCTAGAAACCACATCAGTGTGGGGTCGACAAGCTTCATGCTGACTCACCCTGCAGCCATAAAGCACTGCGGGGCTGGTTAATGAGGGCAAATGGGACATCCATGCCACTACCTGGCCTCCTAAGCCATTGGATTGGCAGCACTGCAGGCAGTGTAAGTGGAAACGTAACATTGCAGAGATAGATTAAGTGAATTGGGAAAATTGAAAATGACCATAAAGGCCTTTAAGGTTAGAGGACCAGAATACAGAAGGGGAGAAGCGATGTTTCACTGCACAAAGCCCTGGTTAAGCTCAAGGCCTGGGCGGGGGGAGCACAACATGCAAAATGCGATGTTCCGTGCCCTTGGTGGGGGGACACCCGAGGCCCCAGACTTAACTCGCAGCTTTTGCTTTGCTGAAGGCCCTGCCTGTCTGTTCAGGTTGCCACGGCAAACGGCCATATTCACAGGCCGGACTGAACGCACATCCTGACTCAGGAGTTCAGTGAAAGTTGACTGCATGGTAATGAAACAAGACTCATTCTTAAGATTAGAACTGGAAATCTTACATTCCAGCACCAGATTTAAGCGCTGCTACTTTGTGATCATGATAGGTAGAAGCAAAGCACATTCCCATACAGAAGAATGCTTAGGTGGAGGCTACTTTTAATACTTTGTATTTCCATTCCTTCTTCTTTTGCTATTCTGTAACAATTCCACAAGTATTGACATTATGGAAATAATGATGCTTAAAAGTAAATCTCTGAAACCCGGCCACTGTCCCGAATTTGCCAGAGCTCCTGAACACAGCATCCTAATTGGCTGCTTCCAGGGAGACCTACCTGACAGGTGCACCAATGCCAGTGCACCCCACCCCTGGGCCTTGGCCAGCTCCCCGGCTGTGTAGTAGTGTCAAGTTTGAAGGTTGGTAAGTCTAACTTTGGGGGCAGTAATATGAGGGGGTTGAGATGAGTGGGAACAGCTTATGATGGTTTCAGCTTGAAGCTCAAGCTATTGTTGCGCCTTAACATTGTCTCTGCTTGAACCTAGCAGAATGGCAATATGAAGCTGGAGGGCAGGAGCAATACCTGGCACCAAGGTAAGTGATGAGTTGTGTATTTCCAGGCTGCACCTCAGTCGGTGGGGGTGGGGGAAGGTGTAAGGTTTGCTCATGGGGCCTGGAAGACCACACCTGTTCCTCCTGGCTCACAAGAAAACCCTCAGAAAGTTAAATATTTGAATATTTCTGAGCCTCTTTTGGCTTCTCTGTCTCTCTTTAGCACTAATTCTTAAGCAAAAAGGCAAAAGAGGTTTTATGAGTTATCTCTACTGCTTGGCACTTTTCAATGGATTTTATTAATTACTCACTTTTTAAATTTATTGCTTTGACATTGTTTATTTTGTGGTCAGCAAGCTGTTTATGTTTTCTTCATACTTTAACTTTTTTTTGAAACTTGTGTTTAATGTTGTGCCAAACCAGATCTCAGGCAACTGCTGTTAGGTTTCTTGCTCAAGGGGAATGAGATGCTCACAGGAAGTCTGATTGCCTTTTTGAGAACTGGCAAAAGGGGTTATTATTCCTCCAGTAGAAACAGGAAGTGTTGGAAATGCCCAGCACGGCCAGCGGTATCTGTGCAGAAAGAAACAGGGTTCAGTGACCCTTTGTCAGAACTAGTGCAGATCGTGAACCTGAAGCGTTGACTCTGTTTCTCTCTCCACAGATGCTGCCTGGTGTGCTGAGTATTTCCAGCGTTTTCTGTCTATATTTCAGATTTCCAGCATCTGCAGGACTTTGCTCTTTTATTATCTTTTCCATGCTGGGCATTCGTAAGTGTGGTATGTTTCAATTTAAAATGAGAAAATACTTATCAATCAATGCAAAGCAATTTTTCTGTTAAAAAAACTCACTTGTGTGGGTAGAAATAGCACATTGTTGCAGGTGAATTGGTTGATTTTAACTTACTGGAAGGTTTTGCCATTTTTAAACTTGGAAGTGAAACCAGAAGTCATGCACCAATTGAATGTCTCACTGTTAATTTAAAATATTTTCATTTGTACATGGGATTGTTGTTTGCGGTTCTTGTGAGGTTCAAGTATTTTGGGAGTTGCTGTCCAGATGTTGCATAGGGCCAGGTTCAAAGAAGCAGAGCTGGTTGCATTAAATGAACAACCAAGTTATATGCAATTGTCTGACAAAGTTGTGGTTGTCAGCATACTGAAACCTGAGCTTTCGATGGACTTTATAAATAGAGGCATAGAGTACAAAAGCCAAGAAGTTTTGCTGAACCTTTATAAAACAGTTTGACCCCTACGGTGACTATGGTTCCTAATTCTGGGCTCCTGAAGGGTGTGAAGGCTTTGTAGTGGTTTCAGAAGAGATTTACTAGAATGACTCCAAGGATGAAGGATTAAGGAGAAGTTTGTGCTGTTCTCCTTAGAATCAAGAAACCTGAGGGGATTTGATGGAGTCTATAAAATGATGAAGGGTTTAGATAAGAAAAAATAGAATCTGTTTCCAGTGGCTGAAGGATCTATAATCAGATGGCCCAGATTTAACTTCATTAAAGTTGATTGGTAAAAGAACCAAAGGTGACATGAGGAAAAGCTTTTACATGAAGAGTGGTTAGGATTTGGAATGCACACCCCCCACCACCACCCCCTTCTCCACCCCCCACCCCCCCTACATTGTGGTAAGTACAGATTCAAACTAGTGTTTTAAAGGAAATTGGATAAGTGCCTGGAGATAAAAGTGATAGAAAAAGAGCATGTGTGGGGTGAGTGGTAGGATTGACTGGATTTCTCTTCAAAAGAATTGGGGCAGACTCAGTGGGCTGAATGGCTTCCTACCGTGCTGCATTATTCTATTTGATAGGACCCAAAGTGCATCATGAGCATACAAATTAGGAGCAGGTGTAGCCCCCTTGGCCCCTCGAGCCTGCTCTGCCATTCAATCAGATCACGGCTGATCTGAATATAACCTCAACCCCACATTCCTGCCTACCCCCGATAACCTTTCACCCCCTTGTTAATCAAGAATCTATCTAGTTCTGCCTTAAAAATATTCAAAGACTCTGCTTCCACCAACTTTTGAGGAAGAGAGTTCCAAAGACTCACAATCCTCTGAGAGAAAATTTTTTTCCTCATCTCTGTCTTAAATGAGCGACCCCTTATTTTTAAACAGTGATTCCTAGTTCTAGATTCTCCCACAAGAGGAAACATCTGTCCACATCCACCCTGTCAAGACCCCTCAGGATCTTAAAGGTTTCAATTAAGTCGACTCTTACTCTTCTAGAACTCTACAACTGAAGCTGTTGAGGGTTAAAAGGGAGGATAAGGGACCCAACTCCCTACTCCAGAATGCAGAACTCAAACCCCACACTTTCGAAGATTATCAGAAACCATCAGAGATAGAGAGAAAAAAAATCGAACAAATGTAACGAAGTTGTCCCCTTGAGCCAGCTGCAAATGATGTGAGCAGGGGACGTACAGACAACATGAAACAGAGTGGGACACATTGGAGTTAATTTGTGCAGGTTCAGGTGGAATCACAGAGAGGTGTGGATCCTTTTCCAGCTCACTGTTCCTCCACAGCAAGTGATCAGGTAGGCAAAAGGAATGCTGCCATTTATTGCTAGGGGAATTAAGTATAAAAGTAGGGAAGCTTTGTTATAATTATACAGGGCATTGGTGTACCATATCTAGAGCACTGTGTACAGTTTTGGTCTCCTTACTTAAGAAAGGATATGAATGCATTAGAAGAAGTTCAGAGAAGGTTCATTCAACTGACACCTGAGATGGGTGGAGGCGGTGGGGGGGGGGGGGGAGGGGCGGCATTATCTTATGAGAAAAGGTTGGGCAGATTGGGCCTGTATCTAATGGAGTTTGGAAGCTTGAGAGGTCTGATTGAAACATAAGATCCTGAGGGGACTTGACAGGGTGAATGCCAAGAGGATGTTTCCCCTTGTGAGAGAGACTAGAACTAAGGGACGCAGTTTAAAAATAAGGAGACTTTTTTTCTCTGAGGGCTGTTAGTCTATGGAATTGTCTTCTCCAGAGAGCAGTGGAGGCTGGGTCATTGAATAGTCTTAAGGTTGAGTTAGATAGATTCTTGATTCACAAAGGATTCAAAATGTATAGTCGGGAGACAGGAGAGTAGAGTTGAGAACACAATCAGATCAGCTATGATCTTATCAAATGGCGAAGCAGCCTTGAGGGGCAGAACAGAGTACTCTTGCTCCTAATTCATACGTTCATATTGTTACGATCCCAGCTGATGTTAATTCTCGACAAGTCATATCTTGAAGTGAAACCTGGCTTGATAGATCCTAACTTTTTTTTGAAACCGTGGAGGAAAGTTACTGAACAAATTCCCAGGAGTCTGCTGATGAACTTTTAACACAAAGAATAAAATATTTATTAAACAAGAAAATGATTTATATTACACCAGACAAAAAGGCTGGATAGATCTCAATACAACAAGAAAATTATTCAAATATTCATTATTCCTTCATTCCAGCTATCTCTTTACAGACACACACATTTAAAAAGATAAGACAACTTATAATATCAATTCTATACTCTAATATTCAAGGTGAGTATGTGGTACATGTGAATCAACCAGTGAACTGTGGTCAGACACAGCACACTCCAAAGTAAATGACAGATGCGACCCAAGAAGATTTGATGGATTCCTCAACAACCCACCCCGCCCCCCACCCAGACATTCGTCAAACTGTGAGCCAACTAGTCTCACTGAAACTCTGCCTTTCTCGCGAGGGTTTCCAATCTCCACATTTGAAGAACTCACCTCGAAATTCTTCCTAAATGTCACTCCCACTCGTATGGCTTCAACAAGGGTCTACCTCCAGGGTTTCAATCTCGCCTTCTGAGACTCCTTTCCCCTGGAGCTCCAAGTACACTTAAGCTTCGCCTTCCAAGCACATTTTCAGATCTCTGGCCATGCCAAGCACAGAATTACAGAATTGTTACGGTGTAGAAGGGGGCCATTCAGCCCATCATGTCTGCACTGGCTCCCTGAGCATTTTAACTTAGAGCCAATCTCCTGCCTTTTCAGTGTAACCCTGCACATTGTTCGTATTTAAATAATCATCCAATGCCTTCATGAATGCCTCAGTTGAACCTGCCTCCACCACACTTCCAGGTAATGCATTCCAAACCCTAACTACTCGCTTTGTGAAATAGCTTTTCATCACCTCGCATTTGCTTCTTTTGCAAAACACTTTAAAACAGTGCCCTTTGGTTCTTGATCTGTTTACAAGCGGGAACATTTTCTCCCTATCTACTCTGTCCAGACCTCTCACGATTTTGAAAACTATCAAGACTCGTATTAGCCTCCTCCTCTCCAAGGAAAACGATCCCAACTTCTCCAATCTTTCCTCATAACTGAAGTGTCTGATCCATGGAACCATTCTGGTAAACCTCTTTAGCACTGCCTCCAATGCATTTGCATCCTCCCTATAGTGTGATGCCCAGAACTGTACACAATACTCCAGATGAGGTCTAACCAGTGTCCTATATAAGTGCATCATAACCTCCCTGCTCTTGTACGCTATGCCCCAATTAATGAAGCCTAGGATACTGTATGGGTTAGAAACAGTTCTCTCTACCTGTCCTGCCACCTTTAATGACTTATGTACATACACACCCAGGTCTCTCTGCTCCTGCACACCATTTAGAATAGTATCCTTTATTTTATACTATCTCTCCATGTTCTTTGTATTGAAGTGCATCACCTCACACTTCTCCACATTGAACTTCATCTGCCACTTGTCTGCCCATTCCACCAATGTTCAACGTCCTTTTGAAATTTTACACTGTCCTCCTCACAGTTTACAATTCTCCCAAGTTTTGTGTCATCTGAAAACTTTGAAATTGTCCCATTCACATCAAGATCCAAGATTTATATATATCAGGAAGAGCTAGGGTCCCAATACTGACACCTGGGGCACTCCATTACAAACCTTCTTCCAGGCCAAAAAATACCCATTTACCATGACTTCCTATTTCCTATCCCACAGCCAATTTTGTATCCAAGTTGCTACTGTCCCTTTCATACTATGACATATTGCTTTCCTCACAAGTCTGTTGTGTGGCACCGTATCGAGTGCCTTTTGGAAGTCCATATGCACCACATCAACGGCCTTACCCTCATCAACCATCTCTGTTACCTCTTCAAGAAACTACAGCAAGTTAGTTAGACACTATTTTCCTTTAACAAATCTATGTTGACTCTTTTGAATCAATTCACATTTTTCCATGTGACTATTAATTCTATCTCGAATAATTATTTCTAGAAGTTTCCCCACCACTGACATTAAACTGACTGGCCTGTAATTGTAGGGAAGGTCTTTACAACCTTTTTTGAACAAGGGTGTAATGTTTGCAATTCTCCAGTCCTCTGGCACCTCCGCCGAATCCAGGGAACATTGAAAGATTATTGCCAGTGCCTCTGCAATTTCCACTCTCACTTCCTTCAATATTCTTGGATACATCTCATCCAGTCCCGGTGCCTTATCAACTTTAATTACCAACAGTTTATCCAATACCTCCTCCTTATCAATTTTAAACCCTTCTAGTGACTGAGTTCCCTCCTCTGTCACCATGGCCTGGGCAGCATCTACCTCGTAGGTAAAGGCAGATGCAAAGTATTCATTTAACACCTCAGCCGTGCCTATGTGTAAATCCCATTTTTGGTCCCAAATTGGCCCAATTCCTCCTTTTACCACCCTTTTACTATTGATGTGCTTATAGGATACTTTGGGATTTCCTTTTATGTAAGCTGCCAGTATTTTTTCATAATCCCTCTTTGCTTCTCCTATCTGCTTTCTCACATCCCTTCTGAACCTTCTGTATTCAGCTTGGTTCTCAATTCTTTTTGCTACATGACGTCAGTTATAAGCACATTTTGTTCTTCTTTAACTTAATTTCTTTCACCTTTGTCATCCAGGGGGCTCTGGATTTGTTTGTCCTACCCTTCCCTTTTGAGGGAACATATCTGGATTGTGCCCAAACCACCTCTGCTTTGAAGGTAGCCCATTGTTCAGCTACAGTTGTAGAGATAAGCCAGGGAACTACAGGTCAGTGAGTCTCACATCAGTGGTAGGGAAACTATCGGAGAAAATTCTGAAGGAGATAATCTATCTCCACTTGGAGAGGCAAGGTTTGATCAGGGATAGTCAACATGGCTTTGTCACAGGGATTTGATTGAATTTGATTGAATTTTTTGAGGAGATGACCAGGTGTGTAGATGAGGGTAATGCAGTTGATGTAGTTTCTATGGATTTCAGTAAAGTCTTTGACAAGGTCCCACATGGGAACCTTATAAAGAAGGCAAATGCATATGGGATACAGGGTAATTTGATAAGGTGGATTCAAAATTGGTTTAGTTGTAGGAGGCAGAGGGTGATGACAGAAGGATGCTTTAGTGACTGGAAGCCAGTGTCCAGTAGTGTACCACAGGGATCTGTGCTGGGTCCCCTATTATTTGTCATTTATATAAACGACATAGATGACTATGTGTGGGTTAGGGTTAGTAAGTTTGCGGATGACGCAAAGATTAGCTGGGTGGTTAACAGTGAGGCTGAGTGTCTTGGGCTACAGGAAGATATAGACGGGATGGTCAAATGGGCAGATAAGTGGCAGATAGCATTTAACCCTGAAAAGTGTGAGGTGATACACTTTGGAAGGAGTAATTTGACAAAGAAGTATTCAATGAACGGCATGACACTAGGAAGTTCTGAGGAATAAAGGAACCTTGGCGGGTGTGTCCATAGGTCTCTGAAGGCGGAGGGGCACGTTAGTGGGATGGTTAAAAAGTCATATGGGACACTTGCCTTTATCAATCGAGGCATGGATTACAAAAGTAGGAAGGTCATGTTGGAGTTGTATAGAACATTGGTGAGTACTGTGTGCAGCTCTGGTCGCCACATTATAGGATGGATGTGATTGCACTAGAGGGGGTGCAGAGGAGATTCACCAGCATGTTGCCAGGGATGAAACATTTAAGTTATGAAGAGAGGTTGGATAGACTTGGGTTGTTTTCGTTGGAGCAGAGAAGACTGAGGGGCGACCTGATCGAGGTGTACAAGATTATGAGGGGCTTTGACGGGGTGGATAGGGAGCAGCTGTCCCCCTTAGTTGAAGGGTCAGTCACGAGGGGACATAACCTCAAGGTGAGAGGCAGGAGGTTTAGGAGGGGAATGTGAGGAAAGACTTTTTTACCCAGAGGGTGGTGACGGTCTGGAATGTGCTGTCTGGGAGGGTGGTGGAGGCAGTTTGCCTCACATCCTTTAAAAAGTACCTGGATGAGCACTTGGCACATCATAACATTCAAGGCTATGGGCCAAGTGCCGGTAAACGGGATTAGGTAGGTAGGTCAGGTGTTTCTCATGTGTCGGTGCCGAATCGATGGGCCAAAGGGCCTCTTCTGCACTATGTGACTCTGTGATATTGTTTATCCCACCAACCTTTGGTTCCAGTCCATCTGGCCCAGCTCTGTTCTTGCCTCATTGAAGTCCACTCTCCACCAGTTGATTATTCTTACTCTGGATTGACCAATGTCATGGTCCACTGTCATCCTAAACCTCATGATACAATCATCACTGTCACTTGATCTACTCGGCCCACCTCAATCCCAAAAGCTACGTCTAGCAGTGCCTCCTTTCTTGTTGGACTAGACACATACTGTTGTAGGAAATTCTCCTGAACACAATCTAGGAACACTCATCCCTCACTGCCCCTTACACTACCACTATCCCAGTCTACATGCAGGTAATCCAAGTCCCCCATTCACTCTATGATGTTTACACCTCTCTGTAATTTCCTTGCAGATTTGTCCCTCTTAATCTTTCCCACTAGCTGGTGGTCTAAATATTACACCGAGAAATATAATTGCACCCTTCTTATTCCTTAGCTCTAGCTAAATCGACTCTGAATTGTCTAACACATCCTCTTTCTTTAGTACTGCAATACTCTCCTTAACCAAAGACCCCTCTGCCTTTTTTCCCTTTCCTATCTTTTCTGAACACCTTGTAACCAGGAATATTTAACACCCAGAAATGCCTTTCCTTAAGCCAGTTCTCCATTATCGCTACAATATCATAATCCCATAAGGCAATCTGTGCCGGTAACTCCCCAATTTTATTAACGCCCCACAAGGAACTCAGTTCCAGCTCTGTTTAGATGCAACCTGTCTGGCTTGTACAGGTCCCATCTCCCCCAGAGACAGTCCCAGTATCCCAGGAATCTAAAGCCCTCCCTCCTGCACCATCATTCCAGCCACACATTCATCTGTCTTATCTTCCTATTTCTGTACTCACTTGCACGTGGCACTGGAAGTAATCTGGAGATTGCTACTTTAGAGGCCCTGCTTGTTCATTTTCTACCTAACTGCCTAAATTCCAATGGAGGACCACATCCCCCTTCCTACCTATGTCATTAGTGCCAATGTGGACCACGACCTCTGGCTCTTCACCCTCCCCCACAAGAATGTCCTGCAGCCGTTCTGTGACATCCTTGACCCTAGCACCAGGGAGGCAACAAATCATCCTGGAGTCACATTGACTGCCACAGAAATGCTTGTCTGCTCCCCGAACTAAAGAATCCCCTATCAGTACAGCCCTTCCACTTGTCTTCCTCCCCTCCTGTACAGCTGGGCCACCTGTGGTGCCACGGGCCTGGTTCTTGCCGCACTCCTCCAAGGATCCATCGGCCTCACCCATATCCAGAATGGAAAACCAGTGAGTGAGTGGGACTCCTGCACTACCTGCCTGTTTCTCTTGGGCAGCCTGGCGGTCACTCATTCCCTATCCGCCTGCTTGCCCCTAACTTGCGGTGTGACCACCTCTCTGAATGTGCTATCCACGTCGTTCTCTTCCTCACGGATGCACCTCAGTGACTCCAGCAGAGCTTAAGCTTGTGCAGTGACACTTCCTGCACATGGGCTGGTCTGGGTCACAAGAAGGGTCCATGACTCCCCCACCTGCCACAGGATGAGCATTCCACTTGGCTGAGCTGTCCTGCCATGCCTTAGCACCATAGAAATGTTACAGCGCAGAAGGAGGCCATTCGGCCCATCTTGTCCATGCCAGCCCGAGGACACCAGGTGCCCTTTCTAATCCCACCTCCCTGCACCCAGCCCATAGCCCTGCAGCTTACAGCACTTTAGGTGCAGATCCAGGTACTTTTTAAAAGAGTTTAAAGTTTCTGCCTCTACCACCAACTTGGGCAGCAAATTCCAGACACCCACTACCCTCTGCGTAAAAAAGTTGTTCCTCATGTCCCCCCTACACCTTCTGCTACTTATCTTGAATCTATGTCCCCTGGTTCTAGAATTCTCCACCAAGGGAAACAATTTTATCCTGTCCACCCTATCTATTCCCCTCATAATTTTATAATCTCTCAGCCTTTTGTTCCAAAGAAAATAACCCCAACCCATCCAATCCCTCCTCATAGCTACACTTTTCTAACATTGGCAACATTAACCTTAAACTTTTAAACCACTTTATTTACTTTAACTTTACTTACTTTAATTTACTTTAACCTTACTCTTGTACTATTAACTACGAACTGGAGATTAGCAGAAAGTAGAAATTCTTCGCCCTTACTCAAAATCTTTTCCCTCTCCTGTGCCGATAAATTCTTACTTTCCCCGTGCTTGTTTAGAAATTTACGTTTTTCAAAATACCGACTTGAAACATTAACTCTGTTTCTCTCTCCACAGGTGCTGCTCAACCTGCTGAGTTTTGCCAGCATTTTCTGTTTTTGTTTCTAAAACGAGTACACCTTTTTGATATAAAATTGAGAAATTGCTCACAAGAGTATGACACCAGACCTCCCTAGGAATTTTCTGCTAGCATGTACTGAACATGATGCTATTGAGAAGGTGTGGGTACAATTTAAACATGCTGCCTACACACCACATGTTGGGCACACTTGCAGCTTGAGTTGTGGCCAACAGATGGCCTGCTGGGTGTTCAATGTAATCACAGTTGCAAGGAAATTCTGTAGAAGTGGTGCCTTTCTGATGAAGTGTCTGTCGAGGCCCCATCTGCTCTCTTACATAGGTGTAAAACATCCATCGCTGTACTTAAGAGCAGGGAACTTCTCCTGGTGTGATGGTCAATATTTATACCTCAACCAATATTAAAACAGGTTATTAGGTCATTTATTGCACTGTCGCGGGGATTGCTTAGCTCACTTCAGTAGATAGCGAGAATGTGATGTAGAATCCAAAGGTGCGGTTTCAATCCCTGTGCTAACTGTGATAGTTCATTGAGGCCTATCTCCTCGCATTGCCCTAAGCTCAATCCTGAATAGTGCTCCTCAAGCTATACATAACCAATTGTCTCTTTAATGAAAAGAGATGACTATGGTCCTTTATGGACCACAGCTAATTACCAATTACTATCTCATTCTTGTATGTGAGATCTGCAAAGAACATTTATAGGCAAACTGAATAGCACATTACCTTCATTTGCCAACTCTACTTGAAGATCTGCAAAGAAGTAAACATAACATTGCCCGATTCCATCCCCAGGCCAGCTCATCCGCTGCTGAAGCCCTCATCCGTGCCTTTACTCCCTCAACTAGACTTGACCATTCCAATGCACTCCTGGCTAGCCTCCCATCTTCTAGCCTACATAAACTTGAGCTCATCCAAAACTCTCCTGCCAGTATCCAGACTCATGCCAAGTCCTGGTCTCCCATCACCTGCAATGGCTCACGATCCAGCAATGCCTCAATTTTATAATTCTCATCCTCGTTTTCAAATTCCTCCATGGCCGCACCCTTCCCTATCACTCTAATCTCCTCCAACCCTAAACCCTTCAAGGTCTCTGCCGTCCTACTGGCCTCTCTTATATCCTGAGTTCTGTCACTCCACCATTAGTGGCCATGCTTTCAGCTGCCTAGGGGCTAAGCTCTGGAAATTTCACCTTGCTGTCCCAATATCTCCCTGTGAAGCACTTTGGGACATTTTAAGTACTATACAAATGCAAGTTGTGCACCTGTGTAAGAATGGGTAAAAACCAATTCTAAAAAATCCTGCAGATTGATGCCACATTTATCTTATTCAAGCTCAATGCTTTTCTGAGGACTATGCAATCACTTTTGGCTTCTATTTAACCTTGGGGAGGTCTTGTGGAACAGTGGGTAGCGTCCCTACCTCTGAACCAGAGGCTCAGGGGTTCAAGTCCAACTCCAGGGCTTGACAGCCAAGGAAGATACAGTCATAACGTGGTCAGACAGGTTGAGTATCAACCTGCAAATCCTTCCAAAACATGCCAACGGCAGGCGGTACGAGCTGGAGAGATTTCTGGTCAGCCATGTGATGAAAGAAATTTGAGCCTCTTCCATCACCATCCTTAGCTCCTGACTACATCATGCATGGAAAAATGGATGTTGCCATAGCAACTCAGACTCCTCGGGGGCCTGGTTGGCTCACTTGGCTGGATGGCTGGTTTGGATCAGATTGGTGCCAAGAGCATGGGGTTCAATCTCTGTTCCAGTTGTTGTGGGTTTAGGACTTCCCTCCTTGCCCTGCCCATGGTGGAGATCATGGTGCTGTGGGTTGATCGTACCTTCAGCAGAGATCACAAGTAGAAAACTTGACTAAATAGTTTTAACCAGTACACATTGATCTGACAATTTCTCACCCTTAAAATGATATAAACATACACTGCGTTGTCAACATGTTGATACAAATTGAGGTGCCATGTAAAGTAGGGTATGAGATGGTTGACGATGTGGAGCCGATCGTTGTCCAACAGTGCAATTGGAACTCTGGGTTGAGTGTGTGTGGGAGAGTAGGAATTTGAGTTCTCAGTCAGCTTCCCATTCAGAGTTTGCGTGGTGCTAAACCGTTTTGGAGTAGAGTTGGACGATAGTTCAGAAGTGGAAGTTGGATGTCATTGTTCTTTCACGGTGCGCACTCCTCTTACAGCTTTACCATTGGCTTGAAGGTGAGTTGGAAGTATGACCAAGTCCAGACAATGCCATGAACTCTTTAAAGTGTTCAGTGGCAAACTATAGTCCGTTGTCTGAAATTACAAGGTGTGGGATTCCATATATTGCAATTATCTCCTTCAGTGATGTAATCACTGCTTCAGAAGTGTGATCTGCCATTGCTCACCTTCTATTTATCTGGAGTAGTAGTCCAATACGATCAAGAACATCATACCTCTGTATTCAAAGAGATCCATCTCAAGACGTTCCGTGGTTTTGATAGAAAGAAAGATGACATCAACAGTTCTCGTCTTCTGACGACGAATAGCACAAATAATAGCGTTTGATATCCAGTGACTTTGAGAGACCTGGCCACCAAACAGGATATTTTGCTGTGGCTCAACATTTTGTGATGCCTAAATCTCCTTGCTGCAATCATTGCAGGTATTACCATCACTGAATCCCCCACTATCAACATCCTGGGGGTTACCTTTGACCAGAAACTGAACTGGGCTAGCCACATAAATACTGCGGCTACAAGAGCAGGTCAGATACTAGGAATCCTGCGATGAGTAACTCACCTCCTGACTCCCCAAAGCCTGTCCACCATCTACAAGGCACAAGTCAGGAGTGTGATGGAATACTCTCCACTTGCCTGGATGAGTGCAACTCCCACAACACTCAAGAAGCTGGACACCACCCAGGACAAAGCAGCCCGCTTGATTGGCATCACATCCACAAACATTCACTCCCTCTACCACTGATGTACAGTAGCAGTAGTGTGTACAATCTGCAAGATGCACTGTAGGAATTCATCAAGGCTCCTTAGGCAGCACTTTCCAAACCCACAGCCAATACTATGTAGAAGGACAAGGGCAGCAAATTGATGGGAGTGCCACCACCTGGAAGTTCCCCTCCAAGTCACTCACCATCCTGACTTGGAAATACATCGCCGTTCCTTCACTGTCGCTGGGTCATAAACTTGGAACTCCCTTCCTAACAGAACTGTGGGTGTATCTACACCACATGGAGTGCAGCGATTCAAGGCAGCTCGCCACCACCTTGTCAAAGGGCAACTAGGGATGGGCAATAAATGCTGACCCAGCCAGCGAAACCCACATCCCGAGAATGAATAAAAAAAAATTTAAATCGAGCCTCAGAACTCCTGGAATGACCACTCTCTTGTCATAGATGAGTAAAACATCAACTACACTGAGGTGTCCTCTCTGATCATAGTACTGTCTGAGAATAGGATTGTGTGGCATGTGTGCTGGACACCCTTTGGCACAATACTCTTTGACCTGAGCACATTTATCATCAGATTTATGTGCAACTTTGATTTTGTTCAGTCACTCCCAGTTGCTGGGAGACTTTTGGTCATTATCGATGCAAATTCCTCTTCAACAAGGAATGCAGCACCTTGTCAGGACTTGCTACTAGGATACAGGACAAAGCATCTGCTGTTTTCCTGTCTTTGCATCAAACCTCATCATCCTCATCTGAATGACATTTTTGCTAATTCCTTAGAGTTTAAGAGTGTTATTAAGGGTTTGTCATCTGTCTCTATCTTGAAGTGGAGACCAAGAATATAATCTGCAAACTTTTCACAAGCCCATGTGGCAGCTAATGCTTCTTTCTCTTTCACTGTATATCCTCTGTTCATTCTCTGTCAGTGAACAGGATGCATAGTAAACTAGTTTACACTTTCCATCTGCCTGTATCTGAAAGAGTGCAGCTCTCAATCCTGTAGAAGGTGCACCTGCAGCAATGATAGTGGGTAGCTCTGGGGCAGTGAGCTAAAATATCAGGTGATATCAGCATTTCTTTGATTTTCTCCAAAAACTCTGTTGTGCTTCCTCCCAGCACCATGTCTTGTCTTAACAGCGGATGTGGTGGTTCACAGTTAGATTGGGCAAGAACTTTCCAAACTGGTTTACTATACCCATGAATCTTTGGAGCTGTCAGGTTGTGAGGGGTTGGAAACTCCTTGATTGCCCGTCTTCCGTGGATCAACCGATCCGGACACCAGATGCATCCACAATATGCCCAAGTAATCCAACAATTGGCTACGAGAATTCACATTTGTTGTTGAGTGAAAGTCCTGCTTCCTGTAGGCATTGCAGCACAGCTCGCACTCTAGTGTCCTGTTCTGTTTGAGTGGTTCCATGTATCAGGACTTCATCCATGTGACATGCGACCCCATCCAGTCCTCCTAGGACAGGAAGATTTCAGGCGCTGATGTAATGCCGAAACGTAAAGTGTTGAAACAAAACTTCCCAAACGGAGTAACGAAGGTGATGAGCAATTTAAAATCTTCATCAAGGGATAGTTGCCAAAAAACACTATTTGCATCTAACTTAGTGAACATTGAACTCTTTCCCAATTCTGCTCTCATCCACAAACGATGTAGGATGAACTTCACGTTCAACTGCTGTGTTCAGTTGTGTAAGATCTACCCAAATTCTGATGGTTCCATTGGGTTTTGGCACTGGGACCATCCCTGGGCATCAGCTTGTTGCTTCTGTCACAGGTGAAATAACCCCTTGCTTCAATATAGAGTCAATTTCCTTCTTTACCTTTGGCAAGAGTGGATGAGGATCTGTTCTGGGCGTAAACAGACACTGGCTTCATTTCAGGATGTAGAGTTACATGGCACACTGTCTTCAGTTTTCCTAGTCCTGTGAAAAGCTGTTGAAATTCAGCTCTGAAAATTTTAGACTGATCTTCTCAGCTTTCCAGTTCCTCTACCTGCAAGTCAGATGCAAGTTGGCACAGGCTTTCGTGCTTAAGAGTGAACAGCTCTGGTTCTGTTGTCCAGCACTCTACTAACCAGAATTCTGGAGTTGGGGCTGTCGGGTCTGTTTTTTTGATTGGAGATGTCAAACTCACTGCTGATAGTTACGAGCAGCCTCTCCTAGCTCCAGTCTCAGCCTCCACTGCTTGCAGCACCGTCTCCCCTCAGCACCGCTTAATCAATTCGCGCACTCCCACACCTCTTGTGAGACCTCAATACACAGGTGATCATCTGGGAGCTTTCTCATTGAATGAAAACACAGAAGTCACCTTACATCACAGTTAACCAGCTTATTTGATGAGCCGGCACATCCCATTTCCAGAGTGTCGGATAACAAAGATTATCCTGAGTAAGGTTTCAGTGATTTTTCTCTCTCTATATTGAAGGGTCGCAATCAGTTGCCCTATGATCTTGACTTCTATACTATATATGTATATATATATATATATATTCTTTATGGCCTCCTGGTCATGTAGTTTTTCACATGATGGCTGAAGAGTATTGTTCTCCAATCACAATTCAGCATCAGAAAGAGCTGAAACTGCTGCACCTGTGCCTAACTTAAAGCACATCTTGTTCCCTCTATTATCAGCACTCCAGTATCTTCTGCTTGGTTCCTGGATCTCTCCAGTGAAAGGCTGCTTTGATTGACAAGCCATCTGGTGACTTAAGTGGAAGGTGAAAGGGCAGCACAGGGTAGAGGTGGAGATCCGTGACAGTCAACCTCCTGGGAAGATGATGACACCAATGAACAAATGAGAAAACAAAATAGCTATCTGTTTTTGCAGGTTCAACAAGTTTCATTGTTTGCATTTGCAAGGGCTTGTTTTGACAGCTGAGGCCATTATGAATGCTTGGCTGATTTTCAAAAAACTTGTGAACATCTTATCTCAGCAAGCAGGGGATGGAGGTGCGGGTTGTTGTGTAGACAGTTTGACTGTGTTTCAAGTGGTTAAAGGAGTAACTATCTTTGATGTGGTTACTGAATATATGTTTGTTTTTACAAGATTAAATACTTGAAGGGATTTACCTTTTTTGAATGGCTCTTAAGTTTTCTTCAGTATGATGTGTTTGATTGACAGCTCAATTAGATTGTTAGCAGCTTTATGTTTTTCATCTCCTTTTCAAATACTTGGCGCCTGCAGTCTGCCCATAGTGGGTACTGGATGAGTGGCTATGGAGGATACATGGGGGCATGAAGGAGAGGGTTTAAGGGGCCTGACATTCATCATTACAACCGAGTCAATGTCCAAGTAAATGGCGGTAGATGTTCTAGCCTGCCAGCCTCACAAACTGCCCACCTCCATTGCCACTTTGGACCTGCCTCTTCAGGTGGCAGGTCCAACTCTGTCCCGCCCTGTTTCCTTGAAATGAAAATATGGCAGGCGGGGGCCTTTTCTAAAGATGACAGGTCTGGCAAATGGAGAAATTTCTTGACCTGACCATCCCAACTCCTCCACAAACATCTTACCCGTTAACTCCGCTCCTCTCTCCTCAGACGCTGCCTGACTTGCCGATTATTATATTTTTATGATGAATTAAAAAAGTGAATAATGGATACTTAATGACTAGGGGCCTGGAGGGGGGGGCAATTGCAAATGTGTTTTAATGATCCAAAGGAAATGAATCTTTTTTAATACCATTATTTCATTTTCCTGGATGCTCACAGCAACATCATGGGGATTAATCTTTTAATTCCTATAGACATTTGGACAATCTGGATACTATCATAATTACCAATGAAAGGGTACCCAATGCTCTCCCAAATTATTCCTTGGGCTTCAAATTCTGAAAAATGTGTTCAATCCCCTCTTAACTCTCAGCCTCTGAATAGAAGGGCAGCTATTTTTAAAATCCACGTTAAATTGTTGCATGTTATGCAAATACGTTAAAAAATTCACTTTCCATAGTGAAATCTTGATAAGTCAAACTTGGATGACACGAAATTCCGCTGGTGTCGATTGTGGCTCTCCTTGCAAGAGAGTGACTAAACGTAGGAGGAGACAGTTTAAAAGTAAGGGGTCTCCCATTTAAGATGGAGATGGGAATTTTTTTTCTCTGAGGTTTATGAATCTTTGGAACTCTCTTACATGGAGAGTGGTGGAGGCAGGGTCATTGAATATTTTTTAAGGCAAAGGTAGATAGATTCTTGGCTAACAAGGGAGTCTCAAAGGTTATCGTGTTTAGGTGGAATGTGGGGTTGAAGCCACAATCAGATCAGCCATATTTTTGAATGGAGCAGCAGACTTGAGGGGTCGAATGACCTGCTCCTGCTCACACCTTGTATGCTTGTACATTGTCAAACACTCCCACTGGCAGACTAGCAAATGCCATAGAACAATGCCTGTGATTAGCCAAAATTCCACAGCAGTCAATCAGGTTTCAGGGGTCAAGAAAAATAATGCCAAAATCCTTCGCAAACGGGCTGCTTTGGCAGCGCAATTGAACCAGCCTCTTCCACCAGAAGTCATGTGACCACGCCAACCAATCAGATCGGAGTGGTTAGACCTCAGAACACTCAAATATGGAAACACTGGGCGAGCCAAAGTGTGCAAGTGTGGCGAAACCAAAGTATTGTCGATCAGAGAGAAGGTGAAGTTGATAGAGTAAGTGGAAAACCTTGCTGTAAAGAGGAAAGCTAGCCTTTTTCAAATAAATGAGTAGTACGACGAGCAGTTAGTTACACTTTCGCTGATGTCCGTGACATCACAACGCTCTGCTTAACCTGAATTTCAAGGTGATTCCCCTGAGATTTGACTCACAGAGTTTACTGTAATTGGATTGCACTTTCCAACATGGAAAGTCCCATAATTAATCAGAGAGCCACCATGTGTAAGAACATCATTTATTAGCCAACTGCACACTTTACAACACAGAAAACATGCCAGAGTCTATCATTTCACAAAATCTGACCAGAATGAACAGGTTTTATAATAAAAGGCACGGTGTAGCTAAGTGCATAGATGGGAATCCCTGTTGGCAGCAATGTACAGTATTGTCACTTTCAATTCACATCACCCAGCCTACAGGAATCCTGCTAAAAATGGGTCACAAAAATACATTTACAAGTGCTGCCTCTCCAAGTCACTTGTCATTAAGCATCCATTATTCGCTTATAGCTGGATTCTAATTGAAATGAGGAAGAGGATAGTCAGTTTGGATGGAGGCACACTTCTGGAGCAGAATTAGAAGAGTATCATACTCTCCCTTTCTACATTATATAGAAGTGTCGGGGGAGCAGCACTCCCTAACCCATGATATCCATGTGCTACTCTCCCCAGTCGTAACTTTGCTTCCAGTGGTCTCCAAGTCAAGCCCAGAGCCCCACTGCTTTAAGGAGGAAATCTAGCTCTGTGCTGTTGTGTCTCTGGAAATTGGATTAGTACATTAACAAGGACCACACGCCTTCAGCTAATGACCTTGTTTCAAAATAAAGTTGGTTTTAGAGGGATACAATGGAAACAGTTAGCAAACTATTGGCTAAGGAAAACAAGAGTTAGCATATGGTTAAAATATTCAAAGAATGTAAAATAATACAACTTTCCAAAACATTGTAGTGGGTTTACTGTTATAATTTTTGATTAAGTAAGAGGCCACCCTGCTTCCTGCACTGACAGACTCAGAACAAGACATCATTGCCAAACTGAAAACTGTCTAGTTTCGTCACTTCAGAATAGATACTTAATATGACCAAATGTCAATTAACACGTGTGCGCATGTGCTGCAGCGCAGATCTGAAGTTTACTTGCTCAGTAGTAGGTGCCTGCTAGCTGGCCTCACCCCAGTATCAAGTTACACTCAATGAATATAATCACTGCACAATTGCAGGGTCCAACTGAGCATGGGGGAAGGGGGGAGAAAGGAGAAGGGACGAGAGGAGGGGGAGTGCTGATCCTGGGGTGTGCAGTGAATGCTGATACTGGGGGTGGGGCGGGGGTGTTGATTGATGGGGAGGGGGAAAAGAGGGTACAGGGGGAAAGGTATGATTGAAGACCCAGTGGCAGGCAGTGGGTAAAATATCAGTGGGGGTTTCTCAGGTAGGTACCTGGATCCAGGAGGTAGGTGTCAAGGCAGTTACCTCCCGAATCCACCATTACCTCCCAATCCACCAAGTCCTCACCACAGGGAAGCTGCTGGGTTTCTTGGCACTCAGCAAACCAGGCCAAGAGCAGTTCAAGTTAGAATCCTGAATACAGGAAATTGACACATTTGGCTCCAGAAACAGGTTTTCTTCGGCTCTCGCCTGACCCAAATCCCACTTTTATATTTGGTTGAAATTCCCTCCCTACCATCCATATGTGGGGGAAGCCAAAAACCAGGGGCCATGAGTGTAAAAGACAGTCTCCAAGGGCCAAAGGGAATAACACAGAAACTTCTCTACCCAGAGAGTGGTGAGAATGTGGAACTCTCCACCATATGGAGGCACTGAAGTGAGTAGAAGAGAATGCTAAAAACAAAGGACAAGGGAAAAGGAATAGATGGATAAGCTGAGAGTGAGTGAGGTTGGAGGTTTGTGCAGCATAAACACCAGCACAGACAAGTTGGGCAGAATGGCCTGTTTCTGTGCTGTACTTTCTACGTAATATGACCTCCCCGCTCCCAGAACAGATTCTCCACCTCTTGCTAGAAGATCAGAACTATCAACAAATGAGATTTCATAGCAGGCTCACTTTCAGAAAAAGGACAGAGGCTCCTCGTCAGGCTGGAATCAGAAATTATCACAGGTTTTTGTAGCAAAAAGGATTCTGCATAAATACATTCAGCAGAATAGGGAGGCCCCAACCCATTGCAACGCATGTAAAGTGCATTAAAGGCCTTAGGTGTGTTCCTCATAACACCTTCCCAACAAGTTCTTGTATTCAAGAGTCAAATGCTCTGAAGGAATGAAATCACTCAATAGGCTGGCAACCATTTTGTTTTATTCCCCATAAAGCACATAAAGTGCAAGTTTCCTATGCCATGAACTGCAGATTAGATCTAGATTCTCGCTATCACTCACTCAGCACTACTGCAGGATTCTTTTCCACAACTTTCAATCCAAGACATGAGGTCCTAATGTATTGTAACTGGAACACTTCCAAAGGCTGGTGCATGTAGAATATGTCTCACACCAGTCCTGGAGTGTACTGTTTATACTAAAAGTGGCGGGCAATGCCCTATTCATCATAACTGTTAAATTTACATACATTAGAGTATGGCAGTCCCTCTCATAGAGATGTAAAGTTAATCCTGTGCCCAGAGTGCCAGAGTCAGGTGATCTTGCAAATTCTGTAACACCACTGCAAGGTCTGATCGTACAGGGAAATGAAATGTTGAAATGAACTCCCCTTGGGGTTATTCATTAAGCAAGTTTGAACATCATAATCTTTTGTTGAGGATGACAAGTCCAAACATCAACCATTGATCAAGGTGTTGCTGTGAAGCTCACCTTACACTTTCTCCAAGGTTAAACAGGCCAGTAACACTCACCACCTGGACTCAGAGGAATAAAATGATTAAGTACCAGGAATAATGTAAAATTCACATTTAACCTATGACGTACCAACATAACTCGTGTGATTTGGACACAGGTCTTACTTATTTATGGGTCACAGTCCCTCTGCCAACTCAGGACCATCTTCTGGTATTATTAAACGCAAGGTATTCAGCACATCAAAAGGGCTTCAAGTATTTTTACTCAATTACTCTTCCTTCCACCAAATGTGACACAAAATGCTTGAAAGGATCAATTTATCAAAACAGCCTGAAAGTCCCCATCATCAACGGGCAACGCCTAACACGTGTTACATTTCTCTGTCCCAGTCCTTAACAGAGGCAATAAGCTGTTAATTTTAACCACATTAGCGCCTCTGTTTAGAGGAAATGGCATTAACCATTTGTACACCAGTGCTGCAAACGGTATTTTCTAACTGATGATGCCAAAGAGAAATGTTCAACCCATTTAAACTGGGTTAATTGAAACAGGCAAAACCTGATGAAAATTTCCATATTTAGAATCAGAATGTTAACAATCTTCTGAATGATTTAAACTGGATTTTCCATTTTTATTGTTCATCTTTGCCGGGGGTAATAAATCACACCAAACCTTTTCCCCGCGGATTGCCCGTTTCCACCATCATACTGATAACGTATTCTTAAGGAAGCGTTCATGGCCAATTCCTAACTGCCCTGAGAAGGTTGTCCCTGGTCCTTCTCAGGGGTTTATATCTAGTGAGGAACTTAGGGCAGAAATGAGAGCTGCCCCATGGTCACTGTCACTTGGGACACTGCCTGAGGTGAGAATTTAAAATGGCTCCTCAAGCAGACTCCAGGTAAATGTGATCTTAACCCTTGGATCGCTTTCCAGTGCACTAAACCATTTCTTGCTGGTCACAACGCCTTCCCCATTCATCAAAACTGACCAGATCCAGGCTGTCAGGAAGAGATATTAATATATATAATGTTATTGGAAATTATTATTTTTTAAATAGAGGTTTAGTCTGTGTGTGTTAATTGGATTAAAGCCAGCTAGTCTAGGTGCATTAGTGCATAGAAAGAAGTAGGTTTGAAATGGTAATTAGATAAACATGAGGGCAATTTGCATTTTTAAACAGAGCATTCAAGAGTGGGAGTGAAATCTTGCACCTAGCTAGGAGACACCAAGCGATGTTTATATTACCAATAAAATTGGTACTATGAAAGGGGTTCAAAGGGCCTGGTGATATAATAACAATTTGCATTCGAAAGGGAAGGCTAGGTATAACTTGAGAGGAGTTTGTGCGTGCAGGTCAGAGGCATGTAATATCTAAGCAGCTGTAAGCCTACAAGTGTCTGCAAAGGAACCAAATTGAAAGCTACCTCATTTTGAATTCGTAAGGTGAAAATACTTTGCCTGGTGTCTGCTTCAGTCTATTGGCTACTGTTGCGTTAGTTGGGATCAATTGGGGAATTTGTTAAAAGTTATGACAGTAGTAATTTATAGCCATGTTTACATGTTTAATTTGTTGTAAATTAATAAATGTCTCATTTAATAACCTCTCGAGAATTGGTGGTCTTAGTCCTGAATTTAGAGCTGCAACTTCAAACATACCAATTGAAAATATAGGTTATGACAGTTGTTTAAAGTTTCCCTCTGGGATTTTAAATAACTCAGCCTTTACAAAGTGCAGTGTCATAACACAGGCTTAACATTTCAATGCAAGACAACGATCACAGTATAGAGTGGCCAATGATGGTCACCCTGAGACACAGCACAACAAAAGAATGAATAAGTTAGGGGAAAGAAACCATGCTTAGGCAAGAGAGAGTTTTTAGGAGATAAGAATTCTGGTAGGCATTCGAATACCATTGCAGCTGATAAAGATTCAAAAAAGAAGAATTTCTAAAGAGTATAGAAAACGGTACCAAGTGGATAACTCTTTATGAAAGCCAACAAATTCAAGATATCAAGTCTAATACTTCTGCAAAGGATAGATTTTATTTTCAACTTTTCCCCTTTATTGCTGTATAATTAAACAGACTACGTTATACAAAATTGCAAAATGGCTATTTTAACTCCTAGTTTGTAAAATACCTGATCAGAACACAATTGGTCCCAAGTACAGCATTTAGAAGTATTTGTAAAAATATGATTAGCTAACTAATATTCTAGAACTTTTAACCATCCCTAAAAATAATGAGGGACATAAAAAAAAATGAATGACTGTGAGTTAAACTGTATACTAAAAAATTAGAAACTAGCTAATTACATGACCTGGCTTGAAGGAGATATTTCTCAGGCTGACAGCATCATGTGGTCAACAGTCAGGTCACTTTTATTATTATCCTCGTCTCCAATAAAATGGAGGAACAAAAATAACAATTCAGCACCTGGAACATGGCACTTAGCTGTCCATGGAGAGGTCAATAACAAACATTGTCTTTCTGGCATTATAGTGAATTATTTATGCATTATACTATTCCTGAATATATTCTAATATAATTATGTACAGAGAGTAAATGGAACAGTTACAGCCAGAACTCCCTCCCAAACACCACGTCCACCCACATTAACCCTTGTGCCAAGGGTAGCTATGCCATCCACTCCTGGACCTCCCTCACTGCCTCTGGGCGATGCCAGGATTCAACTGGTTTTTGCAAATGTGTTTGCCCTGAGAGGGCATGTCTTGCTTCCATACAACAACCTGCATTTATTTAGTATATCGAAAGCCACCTAAGAGACATTAATGGAAGGAGATAAGGGAACCTCTGCCCAAATGCTCCATACTACTTGCTTATTAGCAAGCTAAATCTGATTGTGATACTGATGGTACTGAATTGAAAATCCCCACTATTGTCTGTACACATGGCTAAACGTTCAAACCAGGAAAAGAGGAGGCGCCATATTGAAAATTAGATTTAATGTGTGCAGTTACATGTACGCTGCACACATAACTTACAAAATATTTAGAAGGAATAGACAGGGTAGATGCAGGTAAGATGTTTCACCTAGCTGGGGAGTCTAGAGCCAGGTGACACAATTTCAAAATAAGGGGGAGGCCACTTAGGACCAAGGTGAGGAGAAATTTCTTTAACTCAGAGGGTTGTGAATCTTTGGAATGCTCTACCCCTGAGGACTGTGGAAGCTCAGTCATCGAGTATATTTAAAGCAGAGATTGACAGATTTTGAAATACTAATCACATAAAGAGATGCAGAGATAATGTGGGAAAAAGACATTGAAGTGGATGATCAGCCATGATCATATTGAATAGCAGAGCAGGCTTGATGGGCTGAATGGCCTACTCCTGCTCCTATGTTCTTATGATTGTGTGTCGTCTTGGAACAGTACGCAGTGGAGTTAGACCAAGTTGGTCTAAGTTTCAGTTTATTCATTAGGAACAAGCTGCCTGTCAAATTCTTATCAATTGATCTGGCATGGTCTACAAGCCTGGTCTGGTATCATTAAACTGCATAGAATATGCTTGAGCTGTTCAACCAGAACACTTTCTCCCTTCTCCCACTTGGCAACAAAGCAAGAAAACAAAAGGAAGATGGTGTGGGGAATAATTCTAGCTGGTTCTGTATCATGCACACGCCCCCTTAGAAACAGACAGCAGGCAGTTCAGTGTCTTAACAAATTATACCCTTTGTCCCTAATCTAATGAATTTAGGACAAAGGCCCACAGGTTTATTTTCCTTGTAGTTGTGGAGTTACTGAATTCTGTTACCAACATTATTTATAACTTCTTTAAAATTCCCACCATTGTGTGTGTACATGGCTAAAATTTTACACAAATCAGGAAGAGGAAGGACTATATTGAAAATTAGATTCAGTGTGTGCAGATACAGGTATACTGTACATGAAAGCACATCACAGTACAATTGTTAAAACCGAAATGCATACTTTCTATTTACTCCCAGGGTCAGTAAACACCCAAGACTTTGGGGTATAAAAATATTCATCATTCCTTAAAAATACTTGGTGTCTGGTCACATTCTCTTTTAATGCCCATGGGGAAAAGGTCTTTGTGATGAGAGGTAGCTCTTACATGAAAAATCTCCACATTTGGAATAAAGATTTGTATGTGATAGGATCTTATACTTCAGGGCTAGGAATGATAAATTGTGGATTGACATTAGACTGGAACAATGTGTTCCTATTCAGGTCTCTAGAGGAAGGTTTTGGGAGTTGAGGATGCTTTCCTACACCAGCTTGGAGTTCTCAAACAATACTTAAGCCTCATTTGGCTAATGCATTACACCAATTTCCCAAATCAGAAATCAATGCTGTTCTGCAGTGGAGTTGAGAAACGTTGGCTTAATTTAAATGCACAGAAGTTACTTCCGAGACGGCTGAACGTCAAGGGACAAGAGAATATGGGAAGGGGGAAATGAGGAGTTTTTGACAAGTTTTACTGATCTGAATTTTTAAAAAAGCTTACACACTTATTCACCCTACATATATGTGTAAGTATCTCAAAGCTACATGTTCAGTCCACTGGCTTCTACAGTGCAACAGAAGCTTCTCATCTTAAGCTTATCTCAAAAAAACTCCAAGTCATAAATCACTGTAAACGTCAGGTGATTCCACCTGTAAAGTCCAGAAGGAATTCCAGTCAAAGCAAAATGCAGCTTCAAACCCCTGAAAAAGGTTACTGGTCAAACCAGGAATGTCATTTGTCCTGGGTAATCCGAGTGGTACAATACCTACAATAACTAAATGTACAAATGTGATCCTAACCTTGGCAATAGAAATACTTGCCAGAATAATGCAGCTCCTAGCAACCCTGGATTATATTCAGTGCAATGACCTGGATCTTCATCACTGGGCCATATACTGACCACTGACCTCCCACGGCAATGTTCACCAATCAGATACTAACAAGGCAATTACATTAGGAACCCAAACCACAATCAGCCTCGCTTTAATTGTGCAGGAAGAGGCACCATTACTGGCTTCATCTAATTTCCCCAAGGCTCCAGTTGACTAAAGTTGGGCATTAATTTTGTATTAAAATACTTTAAATTGAACATTGACAAGATAACATATTAAGCATTCACAACGTCGATAACACTAGCTATACTTCCTCAGATAAGCAATAATATATAGTTGCAGGATGCCATGTCCAACACTCTTCTGCCTATTTGTTCAATGATGTAAAGGCAACCAAACCTATGACAAAAGCTTCTTACGACCTTAAACGCGCACATTTCTGTGGGCAGAAGACACTAGGTCACATAATCCTTAGATTTGCACATTGATGAGAAACAGGCAACTCCCCTCCTTTCACAATGCTACATTCTGTCTTAGCAATGGAAACTTCATTGCTCCCTCCGAGCACTATTTAACCAGAAAGAAACCAAAGAAATAGCAAATAACTGGCAGGAAAAATGCTTCAATTTTAGGAGTGAATCCCATCAAAGGCCCCTCAGCAACGTTCCCATGGAAACCAGCTATGACATGTTAAGCGAAATGGAAAAAAAAATTTCCATTTCTTGCGGTTGATGCCTATTATAATGGGCAAGCAATTGCTCGCTGAAGCATTGGTTTTATCAAACCAAACATTCCTCCTTAACCGAACGGCCTTGAAGGCATTTAGATTTAGATTTATTTGCATGAAGGTTACTTTTCTTCAGTTAAATGAGAAAATATTCGGAGCCAAACAATGGTTTTAAAAGCACCAAAACATCCTGAGCTGTCCAAGTGATCCTACATCAATGCAACTCCATTATTGGAATATAACAAATCCCTTGGAATTCACAGGAAATTCTCACTCTCTCTACTTGAAAAGCTGCATCTTGGCCTTGTCACTATTGGCATGACCATGGAACCGGGGATCATCTTTGGCATCGGAGTCATCGCTGTCACTGCTGTCAGCATTCCAATCGGGCTTCAGTGGAGTTAGCTCAGGAGCAACAACATCACCATCCTGCAGACAAGGCATGAAAGCGGAAAGTGGAATTATTAACAACTGCTTTTTGTGAAGGGTGAGTAACCATCTTGCTTAAACATCGCATCTTAAAATTGCTTTTATAAAATGTTCTTGCATTTGTAAGTCATCCAGCCACCCAGTGTGAGCACAGAATCCAGGCTTGCATTAGCGGTGTCTGAGATGCCACCTTCTGAATAAGACATTAAAATTAAGGCCTTGTCTGCCCTCTCCCGTGGGTGTAAAAGATCCCATTGCACTATTTTGAAGAAAAGTTGAGTTCTTTCTAGTGACTCAGCCTGTATTTATTATAATTTTTTTTATAATATTTAGTAAATTATCTAGATGTTATCACATTGCTCTCCTTAAAGTGGCTGCCAAGTTACATACGTGACTGTACTTTAAAAGTGCTTCATTGGTTATGAAGTGATTTGCGACATGCTAGGGTCGTGAAAGGTGCTACGTAAAGTGCTTAAAAAGAAATACTTGCATTTTTTTAAAAAATTACTTTTGGGGATGGGAGCACCACAGGCAAGGTCAGCATTTGTTAATCACTCACAGTTGCCCTAGAGAAGGTGATAATGAGCCAACTTCTTGAACCAATGCAGCCCAAGTGGTGTAGGTACATTCACAGTGGTTTTTCTGTAACCGTTTGATACCACCAGTTGGCTTGTTACGCCATTCCAGAAGGCAGTTAAGTCAACCACATTACTGTGCATTTGGAGTCACCTGTTGGCCAGGCTGGGTAAAGATGGCAGATTTCCTCTCTTGAAGGACATTAGTGAACCAGATGGCTTTTTACAACAATCTGATAGTCTCATGATCAGCATTTTATCCCAGATTTATTAATTGAATTTAAATTTGAACTCATGCCTCTGGAGCATTCCTCTGGGTCTCTGAATTACTAGTCCGGTAATATTATCACCATTCTATTGCCCCTGCGCCCCCCACCTCCCCCCCAAACCCCCCGCAACCCCCCCGCCCCCCGATGCAATACATGAAAACAGTCACCGACTCCTGTTAGTTACTCATGGCTGAGCCTTCACTTAGCATGGTCATGACCAGGATCTCTGAGGGTGCAGAAGCACTCTGCTCCCACGCCCTTCAAATATTCCTTTAAGCTGTACAATTAGTTCCCCTCGAAATGAAAACAGATTAATGGAACAATTCAGTGACAAGCAGGGGGCATTCCCTTTATGAGCTATATATAGCAAAACCGCAAATTAATTTACAAAGAAAGGAAATGATTGTGCATTTATCTAGCATCTTTCACAAACAACATTAAGCTAATTAACAAATAATCTCTTGATAATGTTGGTTTAGCAGTAAATATCAGTCAGATCACCAGGAGATCTCCAATGCCATAGAATCTTTCAAGGCCACCTGATAGAGTAGACAGGGCATTGGTTTCATGCCTTATCCAAAGGGCAGCACCTCCGACAATACATCCCTCCCTCACTACTGCACTGGATAGTCAGCCAAAATAAATATTTATGATTTTATGAGACATCACGCACATAGGAAATCTCCCTTAAACACTAAATTCTTCTTTAGGAAGGGCTTTTTCTTGACCACAGCATAAACATGAGGGAATAAATATCTCTGATTACAAACACATTCTAAAAGAACACATGTAACAGTTTGAGTAATAAATATCTTCAGAAGAAATCTTTCTGCTCTGTCTTTATGGGAAGAATGTGATCACATGGAAAGAGAGCATTTAAGAGAAAGTTGCCAGGAATGGAGAGGACATCAAGGGGAGATTTAATTGAGGTGTATTAAATGATGAGTGACCTGGATAGCGTTGGCAGGAAGGGCATATTTCCCTTAGCAGTGGGTTCAATAACAAGGGGGGCTTATATTTAAAATAATCGATAGAAGGATTGGAGGAGAGCGGATGAAAAATTCTTTTCGCCCAGAGGGTAATGGTGGGGATCTGGAACTCACTGCCTGAAAGGGTGGTAGATGTAGAAACCCTCATCACATTAAAAAAGGAATTTAGATTTGCACCTGAAGTGTCTTAACCTAAGGACTACAGACTAAGAACTGGAAACGAGAATTCGGTTGAATTGATCTTTGTTGGCCAGCATGGACATGATGGGCCAAATGGCCTCCTCCTGCGCCATTAATCATCTATGTTTCTATGCTTATGGTTTCACCGAAATCCAACATTTATACTCCCCAACAAACAGCACGTGGCATTTCGCACTAGTTACTTTAGTACATCAATTACTTGCTGTTTTGTTGCTTTTCATATAACTAATAGCTAAAATTCTCCATTCCTGGCAACATTCCCATAACTCTCCTTAGTGCTCTCTTTCAGTGTGATCACATCCTTCCTGTAAAGACAGAGCAGAAAGATTTCTTCTGAAGCTATTTATTACTCAAACTGTGATATGTGCTCATTTAGAATGTGTTTGTAATCAGAGATATTTATGCCCCCACGTTTATGCTGTGGACAAGAAGAAATCTTCCTTATAGAGGAATTTATTATTTAAGGAAGATTTCTTGTCTGAGGAGCCCCATTTACCTACAACTTCAGGCATCATAGGAGAAAGGTACATAAGGTATGGGTGCTATTCGAACCAATTGTTCAACGTGTACATAATGGAAAGTGAGGGTAATAGTGAAAGAACTGGCTACAAAGGATCCATTCAGAAATGCACAATTGAACACCTGCTGCTGAAATCTATGTCCACGCTTTTGCCACCTGCGGACTAGACCATGTCAGTCCTCTCCTGATCCGCCTATTTTCCTTCACACTCCATAAACTGCAGTTTATCCAAAACTGCGTTACCCATATCATCTTTCATCCCAAGTCCCATTTACCCATCACCTCTGTACTTACTGACCTACTTTAGTACCACAATGCCTGTGTGTGTTCAACTCTCCTTGTAGTTTCACCCTCACTAACTTCCCCCACCCTCTCTGTTCCTTTAACTCTGGGCTCATGTGTATCTCCCTCATCCCACCCTTCAATCACCATTGGCAGCAAGGACTCCAGCTTTCTAAGTTCTTTGCTCTAAAATTCCCAGCCATCCGCATTTAAAACCTAACTCTTCAACCAATCTTTTGGTCATTCCTTCTAATATAATCATCTTTGTTTCAATCCCCATGAATACAACATTGTAAAGTGTCTTGGGATGCTTTTCTACATTAAAAAGGTGCTAGACAAATGCAAGCTGTCATTATTGAGTGAACTTCCCTTATCTCAGTCATTCTTCTCCTCCCCTGTCCTGCAGGTACCCAACTCACCCGAGATTCAGTCCAACAGCCTTCCAGAACCTCACCTATATCTAGGCAGAGGAGGGGATGTGGCTGGTTTTTAGAGTGGTGAGGATGATGATAATTGCCTTACCCTCTCCTCTCTCAATATCCATACACTTGCACTCACCAGTCGGGGTCACTGATAATAGGAAACTCTCGGTAATTTTTCTGCCCTTGTCTTACTGCTCATCTAACTCAGTACCAACTGGGATCAAATGTGGGACTTTATGATCACTAATTTATTGCCAAACCTCATGCTGCTTTGAGTCACTAAACCACCCAGGAAATTCCCCACCCACCAACTTACTTTTTTTAAACTGTGGGGGTGGGATACAGTTGAAATGAATAGCTAGCCCATGACATCATCCACACGAGGATTTGGGCTGTTGTGTGTGTGTCACTGGGCTGAATTTGAATAGAAGGAGATTTGCATTTATACAGCTCCTTTCACAGCTTTGTGACATCTCAAAGCGCTTCATAGCCAATTAAGTATTTTTGAAGTGTAGTCACTGTTGTAATGTAGGAAACATAGCAGCCAATTGGCACACAGCAAGCTCCCACAAATAGCAAAGTGATAATGACCAGGTAATCTGGTTTTACTGATATTTATTTAGGGACAAATATTGACCTGGACACCATGGAGAGCTCCACTGCTGTTCTTCAAAACGCTGCTTGGGAACGATAGCATTGTCCTGAGAGGGAAAATGAGACCTCAGTTTAACGTCTCTTCTGAAAGACGGTACCTCTGATAGTCCAGCACTCGCTCAGCACTACAGTGAGAGTGTCAGTCTAGATTATGTGCTCAAGTCTCTGGGGTGGGATTTGAACCCATGACCTTCTGATTCAGAGCTAACTGCTGAACTATAGCCAACATCAGAATATTGCACTGTGGTGAAAAAATGGACTACAGATCCATGACCAAACAAAAAAAAATATCCTTTAACTACTACAGTGAGGTTCAATAGTAATATTGTAGGTATGCAACATGTTCACAGAAAGAGCACAGAAACTACAACATTCCAGTGTGGCCTCTGCCTCCCTACCCTGGGTTTAGTAAAGTTCCTGTTGATGCACCATTGTACAAAGTGCTTCTTGGCCGCTTCCACACTCTGCCCATCGGTCTTCTTGCAGTACACTTGGATCAGCTGCTCTGTAAACCTCTCCGGCAGCAACCGAGACACCTGGGCGGTAGGTACATGAGAGGGAAAGTTGACAATCACATACATTAACAACAAACTGACAAGGATGAACTTTCTGGTACAATGAAGTGAGCTACTGGACAACATTACGATGAGTTAAGGATCTGTAAATGTTCTGATCCGCAAAGCTACGCAACACCTCAAGAGGGAGAGGCTGCTATGGAGCAAGTCGTAAGCAACCTCCAGATTGCTGTCCCATGCCTTCCATATAGCTGTCCATAGCAGAACGGAGAGTTGGTCTGCTCCTGCCTCTAGTTAGTGCATGATTGGAGAAAGTTGACTTTTTAAAGCCAAATCAGAAACAGAATTTGTTGCTCCTTCAGTTATTGAGGTTACCTGGTCTTTACGGATTTTAAATGCCTGGCTGGGGTTGCTCTTGCAGTAGAACCGGACCTTGTTAATGGGATTTTGTTTTTCCATCCCGTAGTCCATCTGAACAACCTAAATAAGGAGAAACAGATATTGACATTTCTAAACACTTCAATCCAGAAGATTCCCAGTACTACCGAATGTTGCTTTGCAAATAACAACTTGTATTTATATAGCACCTTTCACAACCTCAGGAAGTCCCAAAGCACTTTACAGCCAATGAAGCACTTTTTGAAGCATATTCATGGTCATAATTTGGCAACCAAGCAGCCAATTTGCACACAGCAAGCTCCCACAGGAGCAATGTGATAATGGCCAGATAACCTGTTTGAGTGCTGTTTGGTGAGGGATAAATACTGACCAGGACAACATAAATAATATTTATTAGAAAAGGGAATAGTACTAGAGGCCTTGCAGAAAGTTAATGTGGTTCTTAAATATAAAAAAAGGAGATTGAACAAGCCCAGAGAACTATAGACCAATTAGCTTACTGTCAGTGGGTGGGAAAGGTAATGGAACACTCAATCAAATATGCAATGGAAAAACAGCTAAAAACAGTTCAGCATCTCATCCTAAAGACAGTATATCTGGCAGTGTAGCACTCCCTCTCTCCGCTGGAGCGTCAGCCCACATTGTGTGCTCAAGTCTCTGGAGTGGGACTTGAACCTGCAATGGTAACTTTATGACGACAGGGGCAATAGAAATGCTGTTTGATTTAACGAGGTGTATCCTATGTGTCAGAATAACTATGAACAAAAAAAAAAACGGGGAGAAAAGAAAAGTGCGCTACCCATGACACTTCATTTCTAGCTGAGGCAAGATTTGAGAAGACACAAGATTAGAGGAAGAGGATCAAACAACATTTAAACAAGACACAATTTATGCTGGACTAAATCACGAAAGATAGCATTTTAAAATACTGCAGTATTATTTATCTTCCAGTTTTCGGAGAAGCGTGCTGCCTTGCTAGTGTTCGATTCACACTGAAGAACAGACCTCAAGCATATAGGAACAGCAGAAAGCCAATCAGTCCCACAAGCTTGTTCCACCATTCAATTATCTCATGACTGGTCGATATTTTAACCCCATCTACCCAACTTGTTTCCACCCTTACCTAACAAATTTAACACCCTTACCTAACAAAAATGTAGCAATCTCAGGTTGGAAATTTCTCCCTTAACCTCCACAGGGGCTGGGGGTGGGGGGTGTGGTGGAGAGAGGAGGTGGAGGGGTGCAGGTGGTGGGGAGAAGAAAATTCCAGGTTTCCACTGTCCTTTGTGTAAAGAAGTGCTTCCTGCCATTACCCCTGAAAGGCCTGATTGCCTGATTCTAATTTTAAGGCTACGCCTCTTAAAAAAAAATGAGAAAAGGTAAAGAGTTCTGTTAAGTTAAGTTAAAACACAACTGCTGAACTCTGCAGAGAGGGTAATGTACAAATTTCCTTGTTGGCCTCAAAGAGATGTCCCATGTCACTGGCCAATTGAAATCAATCATATGAAGGGGAATTGAAGTCCCACCTCAGTGACCCATTCCAACAACCACAATGTTTGCGAGTGCCAGCCACGCAAGGTGAATTGAGAGAAATAAATCTTCCTGGATTCCATACGTTGGGTACTTGACCAAGGTACCAGGTAGTGCCAGTACCTGTAGCGCCAGGTTCTAGCAAACAATCAATCAGAAGAGGTAGAAAATTTAAGAAAGGACGATTCGGACATACAAGGAGGAAGCAAATGTTCACTCAACGATTCAGAATGCACAACATCGTCACAAGCTTCTCTAACCACTATTAATATCAGCTCCTGAGTAAGGCAGATCAGTGGATGAAATTAAAGCACAGGCAATCTCAAAGAGAAAAAAAATCAAAGAAATTCTTCTATGGCTCAATCAGCAAACCCCAGGAGACCATGGTTACCCATGACTCATCAGATCCACTCTGAACTAAACCCAGCTCCTTACAGTGAAACTCCAGAAATGCAAAAATTTAAGCTGTGGTTGAGGCAGAATTTCAAATGCAGTTTCCTGTTCACCTACAGTAGGGTTATTAGCACCAAACTCCCACTCCATCAAGCTGTGACACTCAGTGAGTAATGGTCTTGCCTCGTGAGTTCAAGTCCCACTCTAGAGATTTGAGCACATAATCCAAACTGACATTTCAGTGCAGTACTGAATTCTCAACTGATCCAGAAACAAACTGCTTAGAGATTTACTGCTCTGATTCATCAATGACCCCATTATTAATAGTCATTTGGTAGTACCAAACTTGAGCATTGCTGAAAAAAAGTCATATTTCATCAGACCTTTTCATCTTGCACTCATCAGGACAATTCGCAAAAACACCAAATCTAAAGGGAACAACAAGTTATACTGTATGAGAAGAGTGCGCTGATTGGTTGGCAAGTCAACTCTGATTGGTAGAGGCATTGCCATGAAAAAATGCACCAGTTGATGGTGAGTGACAGTTAACTGCCAAACATTGTTTGAAATTTGACTCTGATTGGTCATTGTTGTATTGTGAATCTACCAGATGGGGGAAGGTGAACTAGATGGATCTTGATCCTTCCTAATCTAGCAATTCTGACTATAAAATCTGTTCTTTTCTAATAGTTATAATTGCAGCACCCCTGCACTGCAGCCATGTGCGTATTAGTGTGCATATGTGCTTGGGGATGGTAGGGGAGAGGTGAGGATGTTCTTGATCTTAGTTTGGACTGTACTGAAACAGTGGGATTAAGGTTCAACAGTGCACTGGTATTTTAAAGACTTGAAGTTGAACACAGCAGAATGCATAATCCAATTCACCCTGTCCTCAAATGGAGCTGAATGCTGGCAATTTATTCAGCTACATCTCAGACAAGCTAAACAGCATCTCAGCCAACGCCCACCTACACACATTACTCAGCAAAGATCAATGAGCTAAAAGAACATGAGCTGACTTTCACTCTCCTTAGCTCAGAAGTTAATCAGCGATTCGGCACAATAAAGATTTAATCAGTTGATGTCGGCACAATAAAGATTTCATTGAACAGAAGTCTTGGTTTGAAGCACTGACCTTCTGGGCTGATATGTAAGAAGCAGTGTCCATATCCCATAGCTAATTTTCACAGCAAGGGGGTGGGAAGAGCTCAAACGCATCCTTAAACATCCAATACTTACATTTACAACGAAATCTCCTGGAGTAAGTTGGACATCCAAAGGTGTCAATGGGATAGCTGCAGCGACTTGATGATTCATCTCACTGGCCTCTTCCTAAAGGAGGAAACAGATTGTGACAATCTGTACTAAAGTTGCTTTTGTACAAAAATTAGCTTGCTTTACAATAAAATATCCGTCACATCCTGATAACATAAGAAATACAATTTTGCAGATTTTCCATAATGTCAGCAAATACACCCATCAAGTACCTGAGCAAAAACAACTACTTCCATTTATATAGCACCTCTAACAAAGTAAACGTCCTAGGGTACTTCAAAGGAAAATTGTCCAATAAAATTTGACACAGCCACAAAAGGGGATATTAGGACAGATGACCAAAAAATAGTCAAAGGAGTGGGTTTTAAGGATTGTCTTAAAAGGGGAGATAGGGAGGAAATTCCACTGCTTGTGAAAAAAAAAGGTAATTTGACAATTGGTGGACAGCAGAGGACTAAAGGAAATCGGGGACGCAGAATAGGCCAGAGTTGGAGGAACACCTAGGATTGAAAGAAATTAGAGTTTCAAATGAGGAGTTGCTGGGCTAGGAGCCAATGTAAATCAGCAAGCACAAGGAGGATGGGTGAATGGGACATGGTGTGTGTTAGCATACACGCATCTGAAAAAGGTAATAAGAATTATGAGGGGTCAATGATGAAGAGAAAAGTGAAGGATGGAGCTACAGGCTGGGCACAGAACAGGAATTAAGCTGCAAAACTGCAGACACGTTGGCAGAAAATGAGAAGTGCAATTCAAGAGGTCAACAAGGAGAGTTTTGGGGAAATCAGGCTGGAAGGTAAGAAAGCAGTGGATAAAGGTTTTAGCAGCACTGGGTGGAATCAGCCCAGACTTATACTTAGTGCAGTGGCGAGTGTGAAAAAGGACATTTTACCCGCTGGCTGCAATGGCAGATTCTCGTGGCGTTTCGCTGGTGGGAAAGCTCTGATTTGCCTGTGACGCAGTGACCTCAGCATTTCCTCGCTGCGGGCGCCATATTCAATGCGCACAGCCTACTTCATGTCTACAGACCAGGACCGCTCCAGGTGACAGGTGGCCCCGAAAGCAAAGGTGACGGCAGCCCCCAAATTTAGCGACACCTCTCTGGGGCGGCTGCTGGGAGCAGAGGAAGGCCGCCATGATGTCTGCTCTGGCCGCAGAAGGTCCACCAGAGTCACGAGTCCAGCCTGGGAGGCGGTGGCAGCAGTGGTCAGTGCCAACAGAGCACAGAGGAGGTCAGCCATCCAGTGCAGGAGGAGGATGAATGCTCTCATCCGTTCCGCCAGAGTCAGTCAACCACCTCATTACTCTCAACTCGCACACTCACAAACCCATCGCACATCCACAGGGATCTCACACCTCAAGGGACAACACCACTAACTCTCACACACACCCTCACATCTCCATCAGGCTCATACCCTCTGGTGTTCACGTCATCATCCCATCCATGGCTCCGCTCACCACACAAACATTCCACTTGGTGCCATGTGTCCTGCTCACACTCTCACCACCTGTTTCCAAGCAGGCAAAGCCTGCTCACGTCAGCAGGCAGAGGTCTCAGGCCAGTGGCGGAGTGGCCCACCTAGGCCCCTCAACCACTTTGAGGAGCGTGCCATCGCGCTGACTGGTGAGAACGCGGGACCGTGCCTGCGCCGAACTCCCACGTGAGGATACTACACCAGATCATCCCTCTCCCAACGCAACTGTGAGTGCTCTCTCTCTCCTGCTTATGACTCTGCTGCCATGCACTAATTATCTCTACTCTGGTTCACAGGGAGCTCTGCCAAGTGACCGACACCCTCAGCCAGCCAGTCCCTCAGCTCCGTCCACATCCTCGCCTCCAGCCAAGAGGACACCTCCTCCATTGAAGAGCTGGAAATAAGCAGCCTGGAAAACCTGTCACACCTGCTACCAGTGCAGAGACACACACCTCGCTGGGACCTAGATCTAGAGCAGGCTCGGGTTCACAATCTGGTGGTCTCTGCACGGACGTGTGCCCGCAGCAGGAGGAGGCAAGTTCAGCCGAGCTCTCCAGCACTCGGAAGACTGTTGGGGAAGAAGCGTCCATGAGGTCCAAGAAAGGTGGTAAGCCTCTGGATTCAGACCTCCAACTCCTCGTGGAGACCCAGCAGAAGGCAGGGAAATATCACACTGAGCTGTTGGAAGCCCTCAACAGAGTGGCACGCAAGTCGGAAGAGTGTGTGCATCTCCTCTCTGATGAAGTGGTGCCCACATTTGCGCGCATGGAGGTATCCATGTAAAAGGATGGTGGATACCATGGAGACCCTGGTCCAGCAGAACACGGAGATTCACGCAGACCTGCAGTCAATCACAGTAGCCATGAGCGAGTTCTTGCAGTGGCAACGCAAGGGGGAAATGGGGCACCTCAACATCCCTCCAGGTGCTCCTTCCCCTCAAGGTCAGGCCGGGGCCCTCAGGCACCCAAAGGGAGGAGGAACACAGCTAGACACCCCTGGTCATCTACTCAGGGATCTCAGAGGCTGTCCGCTCCCTCTTGAGTTCCCTTTGCCTGTTGATCCCCTCAACCTCATCCTCTGTCACCGCAGAGGGAGGAGCCGGCCCACAGGGGGACAGCCAAAGCAAGCCAGGGCCCTCAAGGCCTCGGCTCTCCAGAGGACACACGCCAAAGTAATCAGGGGCAAGAGGGCCAACCATTGCACAGGCTATCTCTACCCCTGCTGCGGATGTCAGGGCAGCACCTAGAAGAAGTGGTAGGCCTAGAAAAGTTATGAAATTCTAATCACAAGTGGTTGCACAGGTGAACACGTTTTGTCACTTTATAATCTGAAACTATATTCACTGTCACTGAAGTAATGTATAATGATGTCTTTCAGCTTCATTCACAGGTTTCGCAAGTCCTCCCCATGCAACACCCCACTAACAGTTCAGCAGCACACAGCCGGACCACAGGTGATTCTGGAGGGAGAAGTGCCCGTGTGTGGCAGGGCCTTTTGGAGCCTGGTGCAAGCGCTCGCCCACACACATGAAGCCTTCATCAATCACACTCATCACACTTTCCTGAGCTTTTACTAAGCTGCCTGCTGGGGTTCTCTTCCAGTTGTCCACCTGAGCTGACCCACATTTCCACCCATCCACTGAACACACACCCATGCAGCACCTGTGCCCATCCAACACATGACACCGCTCACTTTCCATTTGCACGGCATGGTAGTCGTTTAAGTTTTTGATTAGCTCCCCCGGTCCTTCCCCATTCTCAGTCACCCATGCCCTTTCCCCCATCACAGTCTACACCCCTGGTATCACCTTTGACCTCCCCGCCATTAACTTACAGCCCAAACCCTCATCATTCCAGGATATCCAGGTGAACGTCCACGTTCCCTACCTTCCTGAAAATCCCAGACCAATCCACATTGATCTCCCCGGCCTCTTCTTTCCTACCCCCAGGGTCTGTGTTTGCCTCCATGTCCCCACCAACTACCCTTGCCACCTCTTCCACTAGAACCGAAGCACCCACCCTACCAGCTCCTTCTGCCCCCTCTCACACTCGCCATTCCATCCTACCACACCCACCGAGTTCACTTCCCAGAAGGAAGTCATTGACTCCACAGACCCTTCCTTTGCACGTTCACCTGGACTTTCCACATTCCCCTTACTCCCTCCTCCACCCTTGCTCTCTCCTCCCCTAGTACACCTTCGCCGCTACCCCCCCCCCACCCCCCCACAACACCAAACACCCTCCCCACCCCCCCCGATACTTCTCCCGTCCAAACTCCCTCCTCCCCGCCACCGACACCTTTGTCACCCCGCCCGACACCTTTGTCTCCCACTTACAACCTCTCAACCACCATCCCATGGTACACCTCCCTCTTCCACTCATGCCTAGACCTTCCTCGCCGCCCACTCCCAACATTTCACCGATCATCTGTACCAGCCCATGGCAAAGTCTGTGAAGCTCCGAAGCAGGCCCAAAGCATCGATGGAGAGCATGGAAGATGGTGCGAGCCCAAGGTGAGGTCCGTGAAGGTCCAAAGCCTCAGTAAAGCTGCTGCGTGAAGACCTCCCACCACCCGAGAGCTGCTTCACGGCAGAGCCGTGTGCATGAGGATCCACCCAGCACGCGATGCATGTGTCCCTCCAGGGTCTGGGCCTGCGGAGCTGCAGCATCTTCTTCTCCTTGGATGTCCGCAATCAGAGCAAAGTCCTAAAGGTTAAGTCCCGACTTCTGCACATCACACTTGTCCAAACGAGTTCCGGGCCAGCGTGTTTCTCCCCCTCCCCGCCACCCCAGCGTAACAGTAAATCAGGCATGGAGAGGGCCGATTTAGCAAGATGCAACTCGGGCTCACGCCGACCTCCAGCAGGGTTCGCACGCCCCCATGGCGGACACCATCCGATGATCCCACCGTGGTTTGTCACTGGCGTGAAACCGATTTCTGCCCCTCCGCTGAATTCTCCACCCCCCCCCCAACACCCCACCATGATGCCCATCGCCAACAGGAGCAGACGATTCCGGCCATTGGCTCCAAAGATGGAAGTAGGTGGTGAGCGAGCTCAGTTTCTGGAAGCAACCAGGCAGGGTTGCTGGAGAAAATTCTGGATTATTCTCAACTTGATGCTTGAAAGGGATCCAGACATCACAATAATAGTCAAGCGGGAGGAGTCTATTTGGGTATCATCTGGAAACGTTTGGAAACTGGCCCCATTCCCATGTCACCAAGGTTCATCCCAGAGGTGACTAGATCTCTGAAAGCAAGACAACTACCCAGCTGTTTACACAAAACAGTACATGGCATTGGGAGGGAAAAATGGTCAATACTTTCCCAATATGACTTCAGTCGGAAAAGTAGAAGAATCGTCTGCACATTGGAAAACTGAAACACTGGAAAAGATTAAGAGGAACCTTGACAACATCTTTAAAACGAGGATGGGAGTCAACAGCGTGGATGTGGGAAAACTAGTACAAATTGCGGGTCAGTCCAAAACAAGGAAGAATAAGTATAAGATAGCCATTAGCTGATTAAATTAAAAAACCAGGAGAAACGCCTTACACAGAGGATATGAAATTTGCTGCCACATGGAGTAGTTGAAGCTGACAACACTAATGTATTTAAAATGTGCATAAATGGGGGAAAAGTGAACAGAGGATAGAGGGGCAGGGAGAAGGTGGGGGATTAGATTGAGAGGAGACTCGTGTGGATTATAAATACTGGTATAAACTGGTTGTTTTGACATTGTACATGCCACATTGTTCCAGGCAAATACTTACTGGCTGAATTGTAGTTTCAGCTTCTGGTTGAGTTAAACCAATCCATTTGTACAGCTTGCGACAAATGATATTGTTCAGAATTTCCTGTGCAGGTTTCAATTCTGGTTTAGAGGAATTCAGGATTTGTTGAAAGATTTCATCTGGAACAAACAAGCAAAGCTCTGGTCAACTAAATAAATTGTTCCTTCGGCACTTCACAAACAAAAAGTAACATTGATATTTAAAAAAGGCCTTAGACCTTAATAAAATAAATCTAGAATATTTTTTGGTCCTTTCCTTCGCTTTAGGGTTTCTCATCTCCTGGTTTTGGTGCAGCCAAGTTTCACATAAGGACCAATTTCCCCAGAAATAATTGCAGGGAGAGTAAAAACAAATGTAGCTATTCTTATAAGTTTATTAATCACTGTTAGGCCCCAGTTAAGAGTATTGCGTCCGTTTCTGACCATCACACTTTCGGCAGGTGTTAAGCCCTTGGAGAGGGCACAGCGGAGATTCAATAGAATGCTATCCGGGATGAGGGGTCTTAGTTATGTGAAGGGACCACAGAAGTTGGGATTGTTCTCCATAGAGCAGAGAAAG
Organism: Carcharodon carcharias; assembly: GCF_017639515.1. Classification (NCBI taxonomy): domain Eukaryota; kingdom Metazoa; phylum Chordata; class Chondrichthyes; order Lamniformes; family Lamnidae; genus Carcharodon; species Carcharodon carcharias. Next base: position 15,527,671 of record NC_054480.1, read on the forward strand.
TTAAGGAGCGATTTGATGAAGGTGTTCAAATCCATGGTGGACTTTGATGGGAGTAGATAAGGAAACTGGAAGGAGGAGAGGCAACTAGAGGAGAAAAAGATTGAAGATAATTGGCAAAATTGTTGGCATAATTATTTTAAGCAGTAACTTCTTATAACCAGGAACGCACTGCGTGAAAGAGTTGTGGAAGCAGACTCAATAGTAACTTTTGAAAGGGAATTGGATAAATACTTGAAATAAAGAAGAACCTGTATTTAGCATTTAGGCACCACTTTTCACAACTACTGGTTATCTCAAAGCACGTTACAGATTTACAGAAATGCAGTCGCTGCTGTAATGTCAGAAATGCAGCAGCCAATTTGCATCCAGCAAACTCCCACATACAGCAATGTGATAATGACCAGATAGCCCGTTTTTGTGATGTCGATTGAAGGATAAATATCAGCTAGGACACCAGGGATAGTTCACTTGCTCTTCTTCAAAATAGTGCCATGGGATGCTTTAACATCCACCTGAGCTTTAACGCATCATTGAAAGGCAACACGTCCGACAGTGCAGCACTCTTTCAGTACTGCACTGGAGTGTGAGCACTGATTTTTGTGCTCAAACCCTACAGTAAATGGGAAAACGCACAGGGCTATGGGGAAAGAGAAGGGGAATGGGACTAATTGAACAGTTTTTTTCAAAGAGAAGGGACAGGCTCGATGAGCCAAAAGGTGTCCTGGAGAGCAGGATTTAAAGAACAGCTTCAGGTCTGACTGAGTTGCACAATGATGCTCACCTGTCAGTTTGGTATAAGCTTCCATGTCATCAATTGCTGTGGAGATTGTATAAAGCTTCCCATTTGTACCGCTTATCTCGATATGTGGATCTGCCAGCACCAATGCCTCTGTGATCCTGAAGGATTAAATATTTTCAGAAATGTGTCAGCAAGGTTTTTCAAACAGGAGACCTTTTAAATTGTTTGCACAGGGATCCAGTGGCTCAGTGGGTACATTCACTATGATGGGGGGGACAGACTGAAGCCCAGGGTTGATCACTGGTCTGTCTGGAGTTTGCACAGCTGATCAGCCACAGCAGGAATGGTCTTATTATTGGCCTCTGTGTCCTTAGCATAGGGAGGGGAAGATTAAAGAAAATACAAATCAGCCAGAGTTCCTAATCTTGGCCAACAGCCAATAGACTGTTGCAGCAATGTTAACATGTCACTGTCAGTGAAAACCAGATGTGCTTGAGTTTGATGTCTCTTGAGGAGTGTCAATCAGCTGCCGCCCCTCACTGTCATGGGTTCACATTTAGAGATAAGGTGCTAGAGGACTACTGAAATAGGGACATGTGTTTCAGCATGAGTTCCTTCAGGAGAAAAGGAGAGCATTTGAGCTGGATCAAAGGAAAAAACAAGTCCTAGAGGCACAATTTCACTGCCGCTATACTCACATGCTCTCAATAATGTTGCTCACTCTATGCTGATAGGCTTTGCGATGCAAAGTGTTACGTGTGTGAAACATGTTATACAGATCACCAACCTCCTGCAAGGATAAACGGAAAACTGAATAAACTCTTGATCTTCATAGTGCATCTGCAACAAAGTCCTTGGATAGACGCCCTGGAGCAGAATTTAGCAATGGGTAATTCAGTGAAAATGTCAGTGGTGTATTAAGGATACCAGACTGAACCTTATTTATTGATCAAGATAAGTACAGAGGTGGGAGGTATTTACCCCATCCTAGAATGGTATTAAAGTCCTCTGCATTGTAAATTCCAATTGCTCCTTCAATAATTCCAGAGCTTTCACCTCCATTAATCTATTACATAGTCCATTCCACGTGTTGATTGATGAGAACCTCAGTCCTAAATTGGTCTTTTACTCATGAATGTGAGCCCATGTCCTATTTCCACATTTTAATTAAGAGTAATTTTCTTCATTTAGCTTTTCCATGCCATTTACAATGAAATACACCTCTTAAAATCACCTCCTGGTTTCATCCATTCAAGGTTGGAAAATTCAAGTATCTCCAATCTTTCCCCATAAGATTAGGTTCTGACACCAGTGATCAGCCTTCGGGATCCTTGCACAGTTGACCATTGTACATGTAGTATTAGAAAAGTTATCAATCCTTCATTGACCCATCAGAATTCAAATCCCATCAGCTTTCTTAATACAATTTGGACTCATTAGATAGTTATTCTCACACTCAACACTAAGTGCAACAATCATGGATAAACTGGTCCCATATGGACTGAAGCTACAGGTTGTGCCTGTGTACAGTAAATAACAGACAACAAACTTGCCTTTAAATAGCCTCTTTAACATCGTAAAACATCCCAAGCCACTTCACAGAAATGTGAAATTAAATTTGACACTGAGCAACATCTGAAAATATTAGAAAGCTTGGTCAGTGGTAGGTTTTAAGAAGCTAAGAAGCATCTTAGAGGAGGAAAGGTGGGGAAGTTTAAGGAAGGAATGGCAAAGTTTGGGGTCCAAGTGGCTGAAAACAAGGCTGTCAATATTGGAGCAATGAATATCAGAGAGGCGCAAGAGGGCAGAATTGATGGAACATGGAAATCTCAGAGTACTAAGGTCGGAGGAGATTACTGAGACATGAAGGGGTGAGGCCATGGAGAGATTTGAAAACAAGAATGCTTAAAATTTTAAAACCAATCTGTTGCCGGACTGGGAGCCAACAAAGGCCAATGAGCACAGGAGTAACAGATGAATGAAACTTGGTGCCGTGTGTGGTTTCTGTATTTTAATTAGGACTACGTATGTGCTCACAACACTTCAACAAATGACCAGTACCTTGCACATCAAATGCTTTCACCATGGACTTAAACTACCAGACAGGTTGATTCGATTCACTGAGAGTCATTTACAGGTAGAAGTTAGAACAGCAAGTTGTTGGCGTTCAGGCCAAATAAAAATCAACCTTCAACTAGATTACAACATCTTACATTAAGTTTAACCCTGTTCAAACAAATCATTTCAAGACTCACACAGGGTCTGGAGACAAAACTTTAGTTTGGGCATTGGAGATTAGATATTTCTGAGGGATCCTAGCACATCAACTGCCTCAAAATAGAAATTCACTAACAAGAGACTAAATCCAGGACAACAATTATACATATTCTCTGACCTGAAAGTCAGGAATTACCATCTCTATCTTTCACAATGAAATAAAATGGTCAATTAAAACTAGAATTCAAATGGAGAACCACAACATTTATATTTGTGCAACCAGTACAGAAAGCGATTGTCTTCCCTCCCTGGTGAGCTGATAAGTCATAACAGACATCTGGGATCCTTACTATAAACAATCCCTCATTAACAGTGATTCATTCCTCTGGGACACCATCTACCCCTGAATCAGGGAGTGCATATCCCACTGTCAAGAGTTGTCAGGAAGTATAGAAACCAGTTTAAACTTTCAAAACATCTTTGCAAGCTATCAACTTTGATTACAAAATATTAAAAATGGAGCATTTCAGGGTTTGCAATGAGGTGGATCGCTGAACCATTCTAGTTGTCATCAATATACTTCAGAGCAGTCATTATCAACTTAAGCCACAAGAACTACAGACAACCCCAAAAGGTTTTAAAACCATTCTCAGAATGTACCCACTATATATTAAGAACCACTAAATATAAAACAGCTTGGACAGATCAATCTAAAATCCCAGATCAGGATTCATATGGTTCATATTCTTGTCTGTAGCACCAGTTTATCATGACCTTGAAACCACTCACTGTATCTATTATTTATCTCTCTCTCTCTTTGTACATACACATCCGTTTTTTAAATATTTATTCATGGGATGTGGGCTTCGCTGGCTGGGCCAGCATTTATTGCCCATCCCTACTTGCCCTTGAGAAGGTGGTGGTAAGCTACCTTCTTGAACCGCTGCAGTCTATGTGGTGTAGGTACACCTACAGTGCTGTTAGGGGGGGAGTTCCAGGATTTTGATCCAGCAGCAATGAAGGAACAGTGACATATTTCCAAGTCAGGATGGCGAGTGGCTTGGAGGGGAACTTCCAGGTGATGATGTTCCCATCTATCTGCTGCCTTTGTCCTTCTAGATGGTAATGGTTGTGAGTTTGGAAGGTGCTGTTGAAGGAGCCTTGGTGAATTCCTGCAGTGCATCTTGTAGATGGCACACACTGCTGCTACTGTTGGTGGTGGAGGGAGTGAATGTTTGTGGATGTGGGGCCAATCAAGCAGGCTGCTTTGTCCTGGACGGTGTCAAGCTTCTTGAGTGTTGTGGGAGCTGCACTCATCCAGGCAAGTGGGAAATATTCCATCACGTTACTGACTTGTGCCTTGTAGATGGTGGACAGGCTTTGGAGAGTCAGGAGGTGAGTTACTCGTTGCAGGATTCCTAGCCTCTGACCTGCTCTTGTAGCCACAGTATTTACATGGCTAGCCCAGTTCAGTTTCCGGTCAATGGTAACCCCAAGATGCTCATAGTGGGGGATTCAGTGATGGTAATGCCTTTGAACATCAAGGGGCTATGGTTGGATTCTCTTGTTGGAGATGGTCATCGCCTGACAGTTGTGTGGCGTGAATGTTACTTACCACTTGTCAGCCCAAGCCTGGATATTGTCCAGGTCTTGCTGCATTTGGACACGGACTGCTTCAGTATCTGAGGAGTCACGAATGATGCTGAACATTTTGCAATCATCAGCGAACATCCCCACTTCTAACCTTAGGATGGAAGGAAGGATGAAGCAGCTGAAGATGGTTGGTCCTCAATAAGATCACAGCAACTTGAGGTGATAATCCAACCTAGAAGAACAAGTTAGCAGATGTATGGGAACACCATCACCTCCAACCTGGACATATATCGCCTACCTAACAGCACTGTGGGGGTACTTCCAACACATGACTGCAGCGGCTCAAGAACGAGGATATCACCACATTCTGAAGAGCAAATGCAGCCCATCCTGCCAGCTACACCCACATCCCCTGAATGAATCCTAATAAAACACAACTTGCTTTGAGGTTGTAGATCACTAATTCTGGCCCACAATTCCTTATGCTGTAAGTTTCCATGATGGGCCATGTCTTCCGAGAGGTTCCAAGAGACAGGTAGACAAAAGGGAAATAATTGGGAGTGTACAGGTGTTATAATAGATTTTAGGGTGCTTGTGCTAAGCAAAAAAATCAGCCAGGGTTTTCAAAACAAAACTGAAAAAACTCTGCATTTAATCTCACAATATATGGTACCTTATCTCGAGCGCAAATAAGCTTCTTTTTGCCAACCTCACAAACTCGAGCAAACTTGAGGAAGCGTGCAAAGTCAAAGTTGTTCCGGATTCCCAGGTGATGGCAGTCCCTTCAGAAACAAGACAAGACATCATCAATTCCAGCCTTCACATCATCTCAATTAATGTGGTGGCATGTTCCGCTGAATCACTATCTCCAAATGAAGAAACTAGTCAATGACCTATCCTTTAAAATTGTAAATAAGCTCCCCAGTAGGAAAAATGCATCCTGATTTCATTGCTAAATGTTTCAGATCTAATCATTTTACGTTTCCTTCTTCTGGGTTCCTCAGTTCAGGAACTTCCCCTTTAGGTAAGAAAATTTCAGTTGTAACTCATTATTTAATTTTGTAATTTTATGATTATATAAAATGCAAAAAGTTGGCTAGGGAAAATGTTGGGCATATTAAACATCCAGAGGAAAATCTTCATATGGAGGCATTAGCGATATTAAAAGGGGTACTTTGTATCTATCTTCTAGACAGGATTGTAATAGATAGAAGTGATGAACCCAGAAGATTATCATTACTGAAAGCTATAAATCACCTGGTCCAGGTGGAATACATCCTAGGTTGCTGAAAGAAACAAAAAAGGTAGAAATAACAGAGTGATCGGTCATAATCTTTCAATCCTCACTGGATACAAGAGTAATACTGGAGGACTGGTGAGTTTCTGATAATCATACCACAATTCAAGAAAGGGCAGAGACCATAAACCAGGTAATTACCAGCCAGTCACTGTTAGGGAGTAGAGATAGTTAGTGTACTGTTGCCTAGCAACACGGGTCCAGAGAGAGAGGCCTGACACACAAGCAGCATAGGAAGGGGACAGATAACAAGTCCCAAACTAAAGTTGGAAGCCAGCTGCCAGGAGAAACTAGCAGAGGGAACTGCAGGAAGCAGGTTCCAAAAACTAAAGAAGGAGGTCCCCAAAACCAGGAGATGGAACAGGAAAGGTCCCAAGAGGACAGTCTAGTCAGAGAAAAAACAGGAATCTGGCAAAGTCCTGTTAGTGAAGTCAAGAGTGAGAAGCAGAGGAAAGTTTCAGGCTTAAAGGGAGGAAGCTGCAGGATGTAAACTTAAAGCAAAATAGACTTGTGAGAAGCCAGAAGGTCAAAGGAGACAGCCAAAGATCTGTAACTCTTTACTACAGACATGTGAAGCAGTGGTGGTCTGTTGGCACAGTGGAGTATCTGGGAGAAGTGCATGGAAGGCAAGGCCTGAATGCAAGTGGCGATCCAGGGGAGAGGAACCCCAGAAGGAGAGTTGAAAACCCTGGAGATGAACCCTTGTGGAAGGCGCCAAGAGAATGTGTTTGGCTGTGAGAAGATTCCAAAACGGGTTCTTCGAGAGTGGAAATTGGAAATCCACGTGTGAAGGACGAAGTTCAGTGAGACCAGTTGGTTCATGGTATGACAAGCGTCTGGGGGGAGTTAATAAGGGATCCATAGCATCTGTTTGGAGTGGCATCTGTCATTTGGTTTCAGAGCATGGTGTGCCTGACCACAGGACACCTATTGGTTGACTTGGACCGTGTACTTACTGTGAACATGAAGGTATAGGATAGCTTTTGTTACTTGGGTTATCCTTACAAATCTGTGTACATCCATAAAGGTAGAGGTGTGGGTGAAGGAGTATTGTAATATAGTTAATCTTTTCTTGTTTAATAAATGTTTTATTCTTTTGTTAAAAGTACATCAGCAGGTTCTGTGACTCTGTTCAGTAGCCACCCTCCATGTTTCTAAACTAAAAATAAAAATGAGCATTTATCAAGCCAGGTTCCACCCTGGCATCTGACTTGTCCAGTAGTAACATCAGCTGAGGCCATAACATCAACCTAACACCCATGGTGGAAAAATTGCTGAAAACCCATCAGGTTCAAAAGGAACTTCTACTTGGGAAAACATGAATTAATCAAGGAGAGCCAGCGTGGATTTGTAAAAAGAAAATCAGGTCCCATTAACTTGACGGCCTTCTTTGATGAAGTAACAAAGAAGGTTGATCAGTAGATATTGTATATATGGACTTTCGGAGGCATTCCACACACAGGAGGCTTATTAAGGAGATGAAAGCCCATGAAATTAAGAGGTAAGTGGTGGGATGGATACAAACTTGGCTCAGTGACAGGAAGCAAAAGGGTGGTAGTGGATAGATGTTTTTCAGACAGGGAGGTTGTTTGCAGCAGCATTCTCCAAGGATCAGTTTGGGGTCCATTTTATCTTTTCAGTTTTTATAAATGGCCTAGGCTCGCTCAGGTGTAGAGAGCGGCATTGTAAAATTTGCAGATGATAAGAAACTTGGCAAAGTAGATGATCATGACAAGGCTGCTTCTGACGACAGACAGGATGGTGAAATGGATGGTAGTATGGTAGGTGGAATACAATGTGGAGAAATATGAAATGACACTTTTACAGAAGACAGTGCACTATAAATGGAGTGATTTTGAAAAGTGTAGATGGGAAGGGGGATTTTGCACCCACATGTACAAACCCCTAAAAAGGTCGCAGGACAATTTACTAAAAATGATCCGCCTTTCACAAATCCATGCTGGCTCTCTTTGATTAACTTGTGTCTTTCTAGATAAAAATTTCATTTTGAGCCTGAAGGTTTTCAATAATTTTCCCACCACTGATGTTAGGCTCACTGGCATGTAGTTTCCTGGTTTATAAATACAGGAACAGAATATAAAAGCAAACAGGTCACAATAGTGGTTTATAAATCACTGGTTAGGCCTCATCTGGACAATTCCCGGCTTAGGAAGTCTTAGGAAAGATGTCAAGAACTTAGAAGATAAGATTTACCAGATGTGTCCAGGGATGAGGAGCTTCAGTTATGAGGAAGGATTGGAAAAGTTGGGACTGTTCTTGGAACAGAGAAGGTTGAGATATGAACTAATAGAGATTTTCAAGGTGGTGAGAGGCTTTGAGACTTGACAGAGAAAAATTATTCTCACTGGCAAGTGGGTCAATAACCAGGGGGTCATAGATTCCAAATCATTGGCAAACAAAATCTAAAGGGGAGAGGAGGAGGATTTTTTTTCTTTGCTCCGGGTTGGCTGGAACATTCCTGAAAAGGTGATGGAAGCTGATTCCATAAAAAGGGGAGTTGGACAAGTACTTGAAGATGAGGAGCTTCCAGGGTTGTACCCAAATGGAGGGATTTTGACTTAAGCACGACTGTTATTTCAAAGAGCCCGGGCTGAATGACCTTCACCTCTGCTGAAAGTTTCTATGATCCTATGATTTAAGAAAGGGGGCAGAGAGAAACAAAGATATGGTTGACCTGTTCTGGGGAAGTTATTGGAATCTATAATTAATGACTGAGTAAGTTGAGCCCTTGTTAAAATTTGAGCTGATTCGAAGCTGCCAACGTGGCTTTGTAAACAGTAGGTCATTTCTAATGAACTTGGTTAAATATCTTGAGTAACTAAAGCAAAAGATAAGGAAATGTCTATGTATGCATTTGTGAGGATTTCCAAAGCTTCCATATTAGAGACTGTTGGTTAAAGTTAAAGCCCGACCTTGTTAAGCAGCAGGAGGCAGAGTAGGGAGAACAGGCAAGTGCTCAAATCGCAAGCAAGTGACCAGTTGTTTCCCAGAATAATCTGCGCTCGGGCCTCAAATATTCACTATACTCATTAATAACTCAGATGATGCAGTAGAGAGCTGTACATCCAAGCTTGCCATTGACAAAAGACTGATGGCATAGTAAGTAATACATACAGTAGCCTAAAATTACAAAGAGATGTTGATAGGTTAAGTCAATGGATGAAACTGTGGTAGATAAGAGGCCATCTATTCATGAGCCAAAAAGGATAGATCAGAATATTTTGTTTAAATGATGAAAAGTGAGGAACAAAGGAATTTAGGCATCCACGTACATAGATCACTAAAATGTTGAAGGAGCAAAGAAAACCCAAACAAAAGGTTAATGAAATCTTCGCTGTTAAGCTGCAATATACAAGAGGGAGGGCCAAGTTTTGCCCTGGTTCAATCACAGTTCTGGGTTCTGCAGCTTGGAAAGGATATGCCAGCCTCGGAAAGAGTATAGTGAAAATTCACCAGAATGTTATCAGGGATCAAATGGTTAAATTAGGAGACATCTTGGCTTGTGTGCCTTGGAATGTAGAAGGTTAAGGGATGATTTGATTGAAGATTTTCGGATTTTGAAAGGAATTGAGAGGGTGGATGGAAAGAAACAATTTCTGCTGGTGGAGGGAGTCTAAGACAAGAGGCCATAACCTTAAAATCAGAGCCAGGTCATACAGGAGACAAGTTAGAAAATGCTTCTTCACAAAGGGTGGTAAAAGTGTGGAACACTCATAAAAAGCAGAAGATGCTAGCTCAATTAATTTTAAATCTGTGTTCAATAGATTGATAGAGGTAAGGTACAGATCACCCAAGGTCCCACTGAATGGTAGAGCAGGCTTGAAAGGCTGAACTGTCTACTCTTGTTCCTGTGGATTCCCTCACCAGAGGAAACAGCTTTTTCTGCATTGACTTTATTCAATCCCTCTATCATACTGAACACTGATCGGATCACCTCTTAACTTTCAAGACTCAAGGGAATATAAACCAAGCATATGCAATCCTTATTCATCATCTAACTCTTTAAACTCTGGGATTATGCCAAGAAACTGTGTTCAGAATGCATCAATGGGAAAGGGTGCTGACAAACAAGATCCAAGAAGATCTCCCAGTGGCCTTGTGTAGAAGTAAACCCTGTAGATCAGATGGTCACAGGTTGGGTCATCAGTTCATGCTCAACAGCTGGTCTCAGCCAAGCCAACAGGTCAAGCAAGATTCGCCCTTCCTGGTTGTCCAGCTGGTGGGAGGCACACCTGTGCACATAGCCAATGAGCTCAATGTCAGGCCAGACTGTGATTCCCCATATAGTCAAATAGCTTTATCAACATTTACACATGTAGAGGAATCGCTACCTGAGCGAGACACCATTGCCTGTGAAAGCTGTGCCCAATCTAGAGCCAACATCTTCAGAAGCAGGAGAGAAAGAAAGGAAACTGGAACAAAAAGGTATCAACTTACAAGTCTGTTCTTTAAACACAGTACAAGTGGCCTGAACTGCCACACTTGTTTTAAATTAATTTTGGGTGGGATTTTCCGGCCCAGACACCACAGGCTTCGGTGCAGGCAGGACGGGAAAATTTGGAGAGCCGTTTCCCATCCCGCTCTCGATGATATTGCCGGTGTGCCAGAAAATCCCACTCTTTGTACTGTAACTGGGGAGCTCCTGCTGTGAAGAGACATGGATTAAAGAATGTCCATCACCTACAGGTCAGAGGGAGAGAGAGAGAGAGAGAGAGTGTGTGAGAGAGAGAGAGAGAGAGAGAGAGAGAGAGAGAGAGAGAGAGAGAGAGAGTGTGTGAGAGAGAGAGAGAGAGAGAGAGAGAGAGAGAGAGAGAGAGAGAGAGAGAGAGAGAGAGAGAGAGAGAGAGAGAGAGAGAGAGAGAGAGAGAGAGAGAGAGAGAGAATGTGAGAGAGAGAGAATGTGAGAGAGAGAGAGAAGGCTTACCTAGCAAAGTAATCCCACTTATCAACATCAATCCCATTTCTCTTATTGGCGACGATTTCATACAGAAAACATTTCTCCCTGGGCCGGCCTTTGTATGGCCACTGAAAAGACAAGATATGAGTCAGATACAAAAAGCATCTCACAGGACAGAGTCAATATTGAGAAGCATCACTTGGTCTCTTCTTTCCAATCTCCCACTGCCTTTCATTTCTGTGCCATGAATGACACGTGTAGGTGAAATATGATACCTCACCCAATCAGTTGGGCTCTACCAAACCATGCTGGGTCAGTCAGGGTATGACATGACACTGCATCTAGCAAAGACTGCAACACTTGCTCCATTTCACCCAGCCAAACCAACCACCAACCATTCCTGTCTTCAATATTCCAATTTAAGTGTCAGCCATGGCTCAGTTGGTGACATTCATGTCTCTGAGTCAGAAGGCTGTGGGTTCAAATCCCACTCCAAGACTTGAGCACAAAAATTTAGACTATCGCCCTGGTGCAGAGCTGAGTGAGTGCTGCACTGTTGGAAATGCCATCTTTTAGATACTTTTTTTTCCCCATTCTTTCACGGGATCTTGGAGTCACTTGTGAGGTCAACATTTACTGCCCATCCCTAATTGCCCTTGAGAAGATGGTGGTGAGCCGCCTTCTTGAACTGAATGGCTTTCTAGGCCATTTCAGAGGGCAGTTAAGAGTTGACCATATTGCCGTGGGTTTGGAGTCGCATGTAGGCCAGACTGGATAAGGATGGCAGATTTCCTTCCCTAAAGGACATTAACAAATCATTTGGGTTTTTATATCAACATTGCAACTGCTTTCATTGCCAAATTTTTATTTCTTTCAACCTACCCTGGCGGGATTTGACCTCTCCTTCTCTGGGTTACTGAAGCAGTAACATAACATTTGCCTTACCAAATCGCTTCATCCCAATAACTGATCGGTTAAAACAGAGGAGAGTTAGAATTGAGCCTATGGCGTTCCAGTTCTGTATGACTCAGCTCCATGAATCGTCATATTTTAAATAAAACCTACAGCACCAGCATTGGGCATAAAAACAAAACCTCTAGTATGGGTTCTAATTTTTTCTTTGTTCTTTCAGGGAATGTGGGTGTCGCTGGCAAGGCCAGCATTTGTTGCCTATCCCTAATTGCCCTTGAACTGTGGCTTGTTAGGTCATTTCAGAGAGCACTTAAGAGTCAACCCCATTGCTGTGGGTCTGGAGTCACATGTAGGCCAGACTGGGTCAGGATGGCAGATTTCCTTCCCTGAAGGACATTAGTGAACCAGTTGCGTTTCATGGTACCATTACTGAGATAGGTTCATAGTCCAGATTTACTAATTGAATTTAAATTCCACCAGCTGCCGTGGTGGGATTTTATCACCACCTCCCCAATGTTTTTTGAAGATCAGCTACCTCTCGCATACCTTCCCTCCTCCCTTTCCCTTGGTTCAACGGGATCACTTACCTCTGAGTGCCTTGTATTGCAGGCCTCATTATTGCTCTTTGCCTCAGTTATTGGCCCTCTGATCTGCTCCTTGATAAATACAAGGTCATCTGGTAACTGTAAGCCATGGCTCATCAGAACACCTTCTAGCCTATTGGATTTGATCAAGTGCTCAAACATAGACAATGAAGCATCCTCGTGCTAGATTCAAGGAGAAAGATTGGGTCAGCATTCAACGCAAGTAAATAATAGATGAAACTGAGTGTCACACACCTAAAGTTGGGGCACTCATATTTACATTGAACCCTCCCAACCTCAAGTAAAACACTCCTGAGGATTCTCAACTAGAGGCCATTAAATACAAGGCAGTCACTAATAAATCCATTAGGAAATTCAGGAGAAATTTCATTCCCAATGAATGATTAGAGTATGTGGAATTCACTATCATAAGGAGTAGTTGAGGCGAAGAGTTTAAGAATTGAAGGGTATGCTGATATATCCCGTGTTAGATAAAGGGAGAAGATGCCGGTTCATCTTGAGTATAAACACTAGCCTATTCAGTGGAGCTGAATAACTGCGCTGTCTCTCTAAGACTGTACAATGCTCTGGATTCACTAATTTTACCATAGAACAAAGGGTGTAAAAGAGGCAGATACCTAAACAGTTAGTGACCATTTACATACAGACGCGGAAGTAAGTATTCAAACAGATGAGGAGTTAAAGTTTTAACTAAACTTTGCGTAAATTTAGAACTCTATAAATCTTACCAAGCTACGAAGAACTTGCTGAACTGCCTGAAAAAGACAACTCGCTAAATGTGTAATCAGCAGCACCGGAGTAATTGATTCCTATGGCCATACCCATTGACTTGATAAGAGTGGCTGCCCAGGATAAGCGTGGACAGTGCAAGTGATGAAGAGGACGCAGTGAGAGACCTTCCCACTCCTACACTGTCCATCCTTCTAGCCAGTGTACAAATGGTGAATGTGCAAACACAGCACAAAAATAGAGGCAGTTAAATGACATTGATCCACACTCTCTGGAAACTGGGTCAGGGCTGCTTAACTCACTGAGGATGCTTGTAGCAGGAACATGGGAGGCTTTCACTGCCTCAATATCAAAGTGACATGAAGTGAGTATCAGAACCGGAAGTGACAGGATTTACTCTATTCAATTCCACTGGAAGTCTTAATCCAATTCCCAATTAATGTGGAAGGTACGATTATGACATTCAGCTCACTGCATCTTTTCTTATAACACTCGGCATTTCTAGGACCCTACAAATAGTATTACCTTCCATTTTAAACCCTTTCGAGTTAGAGGGATAAATTTTCCATCAAACAGGTGTGAAAACGGCCCATGACCTGGCAAAATGAAAGATAAAAGTGTTAAACATGCTGCATCCCTTCTACCTCAACGACAATCACCTGATCCTGAAGCGGTGTTGGAACTGCATTATTTGCTCTGCTGAAACAAGTCGTGGGATCGGCTAATGGAAAAACTGAGCCAATTCCCCACCTGATTTGCCATTTATGTCCGGACCGAACCTCAGCTAGGATTTAAAGTGACCTTTAAAAGAAATTTCCAAACCCCAATGCGAACTGGAGGGAATTCTGACTTAAGCTTTACAAACCTTGATCAGGAGTTTGCCACCTCTCGAAACCACCTCTCTGGGTCCTATAACCACTCCCAGTAAAACACTCCTTCTGTACTTATGAACGTAAAAAACATTTCAGAAACATACATAAGCATGGGATTCTGTAACAACTTAAAACCCACTGGGTGCCATTTTGAAATGAATTGTAGCTTTAATCCCTCATGGGGTTATTCTAGATCGGGCACACTTCCCTGACAACTACCCTCAGTTGAGGTTAACATAACCAGCTGCTACAGACACGTGTCTGGCTCTGAAGAGATTAGCTATTTCTCTCCCAAAGAGAATAGTTAACAGAGAATGTTACCTTCTTCCAGACAGCCATTTTTAATATGCATCAGTGTCAGGAAGATAAGTAGGTAAACATGGGGGGAGTTTTAGAGTGTAAGGTGCAATGGGAACATTTGCATTTTTACATAAACCAGACTAGCTTGAAATGTTACACCTAGCCAGGAGAAGTTAAGAAACAGTGTGTTTATTTTTTCCAAAGATTACTGGCAAAAGTGATACTATGATAGATTTTATTATTAGAGAGGTAAAAGTCCAAAGACATCATGAAATAATGGGAATTTGCATTCAAAGGGGAAAATATGTATAAAGGAGTAAAGGCTGTGTGTAAGGGCAAGCATTCTAAGTTCTAACACAAGTGTTAAAAACCCAGCACCTAAACCTCAAGCTGCTGTCTACAAGGAACTGAAGCTGACAAAAATTCACTTGGAATTCGACTGTTCAGGGTATTGTGTGTAACTTTACCTGGGTCTTTCAAAATCTACGGGCTGAATTTTGCCCTTGGCGGGGGTGCTCGGCTGGGGTGGTCGGGAAGCCAACCACCGCCCGCAATCGGCACCACACCGTGATTTCACGCTGGTGGGCCAGTTAAGGCCCACCCAGCATGAAACGTGAGTGGCAGCACTCAGCGCTGCCTGTGCAGGCAAGGGGAGGAGGGTGAATGGGCTGAATGCGAACTTCAGAGCTGCCTCAGGGAGATGAAGAGATATTTTAAAAATTAATTTTAAAAAAACGTAATGAAACATGTCCCCTCATGTGACTGTCACATGAGCAAGAACATGTTATTAATTAAATTTTAAAACTTTTATTTTATTGTGTGCTTTTGAAAAAAATGCAAAGGCCGCTTGGTCTTTTTGCCTGCACGCCAACCGTTAGGTTGGACGCGCAGTGAAAAAATTAATTTAACTGATTACTTAATGGTCTTAACAGGCCTATTAATTGTCGGCGGACGCGCTGCCGACTCCAGTGCTCGCCCGGCGACCGAACTATCACGCAACTGCGCATTGAGGTTGACACGCTCGGCCGACCTCAACGCTCATCATTTCACACTCGAGCAGGTCAGGCATGTGCCTGTCCGCCGAGCGAAAACTTCTGCCCTGTGTGTCTCACTGTTACCTTAACTGAGGTGTAACTGGTGCTTAAATTAATTAGGGGATTAGAAGTTATCATAGTAGTAATTTGTAGCTCTACGCATGCGCTCAAAATCATTTCTTCTATTAATAAAGGTTTAATTTAGTTTTGTAAGAAAGCTATAAGAATTGGTGGCCTTCTTTTTACTGAGTTTAAAGCCTGCTTCTCAAAACAAGTACAAATGGCAAACAGTTGCAGCAACTGCTTCAAGTTTCCCTCCGGGATTTGGGTGGCTTGGCATTTACCATCCACCTGCCATAACAATCAGCTAGGCTACAATTACCCAGATATTCCAAAGGTGCAGGGGTCTCCCTTTAAAAATGTATATCCCCACTTAGTTGTATACAGAGAGGGATTATTTGGAGTTGTATACAGAATACTACACGAGACATTTATATTTTACTAACTTAGTTAAAAACTTATTAAAGAACCGTGCATGCAACACTCTTTAATTGGTTAAGTACGTCACAATGTTAAAGATTATAAAAAGATGGAAAACATAATCTTATTTTCTAATACAGAATCCAATAGTTAAACCTCTATAATGCTAGCCAAAAACATATTAGAATATCCATCAAAATCTAAAGTAAGGTGTTTCCTCAAATGCCTCGAGGGGTAAGCCAGTCTGCTTAGCCAGATACTTCCCTCCACTTTACATTAGAAGTGTCTAACTATGCCTTTGGCTCTAATGAGAAGTTTATTAATTTATTTAATTTAATTTGAGGATTTCAACACGTCTGAGTTTTCAATGATAAAATTCCTATCTTTATACATTTTCTAATTGGATTAGATCATCCTTAGCATATGTGGGTATTGCCTCTCTGTGCAAGTTCCTCCCCTTTTTATTATCCTTATAAGATTCATTATTATTGGTCATTCACTATTATTGGTAATTATTCAATTGTTGAGAATTGTCTTATGAGATGGTGTTAGTTTTTATCTGGTCAACAAACATTTGTAATGTCTCCCAGTAACAACCGCTATAACTGCTGTCACAAAAGTATAATAATTCTCATAATATCACTGTGATTTATTGTAAAAGTAGGCTAATAGTGGGATTTGGATAGTTTATGTCAGTGATTTAATTACATCTCGTCACCAAGCAGACTGTAGGTTGAAGTTATCAAAAGAAGTAAGGTGGAGAAGTGTCTTTATTATGTTAATGAGTAAACATGGTTGGGGTCTTCGCATGGAAGGTGTAAATTTTTAGATAGGAGGAGGGATTTGGTTTTCAAAGGGATCTCAGTCTGTTTACAAATAGCCAGACGAGCAAGCTAAGGGACGTGTTTATTTTTCTCAAGGGTTACTGAAAATATATAGTGACAACATGAAAGATTTATATTATGAGAAAGATAAAGTTCCAAAGACATATGGACAATGGGATTTACACATTAAATGGGAGAAACATATATAAAGGAGAATGGGGCTATGTCAGGGGAAGGCATTGTAAGATCTACCAGAAGTGTGAAAAGCCTCCAGTATTTGTGCATTTAGCCTGTAGTCTACAGAAACCGAAGCTGGGAAAAGCCAGTTTGAATTCTACTGTCCAGGGTATTGTGTTTAACATGCTGGATCTGTATAAAATCTTTTTTTTTTAAAAAACTGTTGCCTTAATGTGGGTGTAACTGGAAGCCAACTTAATTAGGGGTTTTAGGAGTTATTATAATAGCAATTTGTATGTGCTTGAAATCTCTTCTTGTGTTAGTAAATGTTTAATTTAGTTTTTACAAAAGCTCTGCAATCTTGGTGGATTATTACTTTTGAATTCAGGGCACGCATCTTGAAATAAATACAAATTGCAAAATCGTTGTGCTAGTGCGATGAAGTTTCCCTCGTGGACTTGATCTGTCTGGCACACATCATCTTCAGCGTCATAACACTTCTTTTACTTGTCTCTCGCTTTCATAATCTGTATTTTTTAATAAAAGAGCTTTTAAGCTTTACACAAAAGTCAGCTTAGGGGTTTATTTTACGGTTAGGTCATCCAAAGACTAAAACATTTTTTATGGTTCAACTAAAGGTGATATGTAATGTTCCATTTAACTTGATTTAAGTGAATTGATAATAGCTCACAAAGTGGCCGTACCAGCTGGTGCTAGCCTTTAATTAATTCTCTTTTCGAACTAAAAACATCGGTGTGTGATTTTGCAGACAAATCATGACATTGATGAATGTTACTAGCCAATTATCATTCCTTTTTGATAACAATCTGTTCTGTAACAGCCTGTGGTAGGCTGCTTAGGTTCAAAAATGGTTTCTTAAAATTTCCAGTGAATTTTAAGATCATGATGTAATGCTCATTCGTTCCAAGTTCCAGAGACATCTGTGTGTCTGTGTGTAAACTTTAACCTTTTTCTGCTTCTTAAAAAAAAGTGACCACTTATTCAATTCATTTACATCAACTAAAATGTAATGTCTCAATTATATATGAATTACACCTAATAATCTACATTCCACGTCATTATATCTATATTTTATCACAAAAGTGTTAAACATACCATAAGGTTGTTTAAAAAGTTATTAAAGCCCACCCAGTGGGAAAGCAGGCCAGAGAACCTCCGAGAAGGGGTGGGGGGGCAACGGTGGGGCCTGTCCAATAGGGACCTGGCGGCCGATTCGAAAGCGGCGCAGGCTGCCCCAGGGAGACTACCCGCGTCAGGCTGCAGCAGGAACATGGCTGCGACCCAGGAAGGTGAAGCCCTGCCGAGGTGGGGGGGGGAAGACGAGGACAGTGGGGCAGTCGGCCCTGCGCTTCTCCAGCGAGCGCCTCACTGCCCTCCTGGAGGAGGCGGCTGCCAGAAGGGACACCCCTTTCCCCCAGAGACGTGAGGAGGAGGCCACCGCACCTCACCAAGGGAGGAGGTGGCAGCCCGGGTGAACAGCCACGATGTGGTGCGGTGCACTTGACTCCAGTGTTGGAAGCGCTTTACTGATCTGCTCCGCTCAGGAGAAGGGCGAGTACCAGTACGGGTTGGCATGGGTTAACGGAGACCAGTGAAGGGCTGGCCATCCCCCTGTGGACCTCAAGGGTGTTAGAATCTTAATGACACTGTCAACAACGATGCCGGAGATGGCCAAGGGGGTGAGCCCTGGCTGCTTGGACTCGGTGCCAGGTGGGTCAAGGGTCACGAGTCGGATGTGCCCTGCGAGGTGTTCCTTAGGTGGGGTTGGCCAGGTTGTAACAGCGCTGGAGGTAGAGGGTGGACTAATCAATGCTCTTCTATCCTTTCAGGAGGAGACATCCCATAACAGTATTGAGAAATCGCAGACTGACAGGGTCCCCCACACCTCCTCACCCTCTCCCAGTATGAGCAGGAGGCCTTGGAGCTCAATGGCTCCGTGCACCTCTGTCAAGAGGCCGCGATGAGGTTGGGTGTCAGACGAAGGTAAGCGTGCAGGGCACTGAGGTGAGAATTTTGGCTTGTGCAACCATTCTAGTGTAGTCTCTTCATTGATGTGAGCCTCAAACCTGGGGGTCCCCATTGACCATTGAGGGCACTTCATGATGCAGATCTCCATTGTCTCACCAGGGTTCCTGGCATGCACAGTGACTGTGTGATGACTTTAACCAATGACACGTCCTTCTTCTCCTTTCTAGGTTCACCAGCAGGTGTTCACACTCAGGACCCTGAAGGACCACCCCTGACCCTCAAGGACCACCATGCTCCCCACGCATCTGCCTCACACCCGCTCTGTCAAGCAGGCACCAGGGCAGATAGCAGCGCCTCGGTAGACATTAAATCACCATCCAATGTCTCAGTGCACATTGGTGAGGGCACTTCAAACTCGCTTGATGTGCAGGCAGAGGCAGAGAGTGCCCAGGGCGCTGGCAGTCGGAGGACTGCTGGGGACCAGGACGATACTCAGTGGAAGGCTAATGATGGGACTCTGGAGACATCCATTAGGCAGCAGATGCTGGATGCCCAGTGGGGTGTGTGGGAGGATCTGGCAGAGATCCATGACGGTATGCATACCACTGTCTCTGTTTTAGAGGAGTCCCTGCGGAGCACGACCACTGAGTTGACCCTCATGGCCAAGGGCAATACCTCATCCATGGGGAGAGTGGCGACTCCAAGGGCAGAATCAGGGGTCCTTGGGGGTGCGCTGAGACCTGCAAGCCCACACACAGGCAATGACCTCAGCTAGTCAGTGTCCGTGTGAGAGATGGATGAGACAACCAGTATGCTAGCTAGGTGCCTGTCCATCAATGGTGAGCAGGGAGGTCCAGGTCAAACTCACATTAGCGCATGAGCTGCCTGTCATCTCTGCGGGCTCCTCTCAGGGCGCTCCAGATGACGACAGCAGCTCCTCCGACCCTCTGCCAGTGACCGTGGCATCTGATGAGGCTGCGGTGACTGGGGAGATGGCAGCCGTGGCACTGGCCGCTCCCCCCCCAGGAGGGGCCAGCACAGGCTGCACTGGCCAAAGGGTGACCGCCAAGGTCATCAAGACCAACAAGGACGGCAGAGACAGCAGGCTGTCTCCAATGCCGGTGCCAGCGAGAGGGGAACAGCTAGGCACAGCACCTGCAGACGTAAGTTTAAAGCATCTTAAGCACAAGACGGGCTTGTCATGGGTGGGTATTTTGGTCCCCCAT
Source organism: Carcharodon carcharias (assembly GCF_017639515.1). NCBI lineage: Eukaryota > Metazoa > Chordata > Chondrichthyes > Lamniformes > Lamnidae > Carcharodon > Carcharodon carcharias. Next base: position 15,547,583 of record NC_054480.1, read on the forward strand.
TTTGCTGAGTTTTTTTAAATGGTGTGACAATCAACACCAGTTAATGTTTAGTTCAGTGATCTGTCACTTGCAACATTAAATGACACTTGATTTTGTGTTATTGGCCTGAGTATGCTTCATTTGTTCTATAGGTGCACAGGAGGCCAGTATTTAATGATGGACAATGAAACTTCGTTGCACAGGCACTGAGTGTATTTTGGCACCTTGATGGCCACATGTGTGCAGCCGATGGCACCCTGGACGCAGGGGAACTCAGCAATCGCTGCAAAGCCTCTGGCTCGCTCAGCCTGGCTGGCCTCGTCCGTGCAGAAAGGAATGAAAGTCAATGCACACCTCAACAGATTGCAGATCCCCCACTGAGCCCTGGAAAGAGCCAGAGGCATAGAAGTTGAGGACCTCTGTGACCTTCAGAGCCACTGGCATGGGGTGTCCACCCACACAGTCAGAGCTGATCTCAGGCCCAATCATCTGACAAATGGAGTTAACGGTCTCTCTGGAGAGGTGGAGCCTCCTTTGGCATTGCACCTCAAACATATTGAGGTAGCTGCATCGCCGCCTGTAAATCCTAGTAGCAGGATAGTGGCGTATTCTGCGGCCCCTTCCGCCTTGGACTTCCTGCTGGTCCTGCATCCCTTGTGCCTGCACCTCTCCTCCCACAGGTCCCTCCCCTGGAAGCTGCATTGGGAGCCCTGGCCTCCTCTCCCTTCTGCTCCTCTGTTCCTCCTCAGAGGAGGTGCCTCCAGCGGAGACCACAATCCCCATTACCAGAGTAATGGAAGGCTGTCTGATACCTGGAAGGGTCCACACAGTCTGAATCCTCCGGGGGCCTGGAAGACACCAATGTGTCCTGAAATGAAGCCTAGAGGTGCTCAGAATGAAGCTCTGAAGCGAGATGAAGCTGTCCAGTTCAAATAAGCAACCATCAGTGCACAATCTCCAAAGCACCTCATTATTCACAATGACAACATGCTGATTCTTATCCCGCCCGTGGAGCTTTTGAAAATTGTGGCCTGCCCAGATTGCCCATGCGAGGTTTGAAAGTTGGTGGTGTAGGTTTGAGAGGCCCAGTTTGGAGGGTTAAAGAGAGATATGACTTGCTGGGGGTGTGTGGAGATGCCCCTGCTGAGATGACTGACCTCCAACAACCACAACGATCTTCCTTTACGCTAGGTATGACTCCAACCAGCGGAGAGTTTTCCCCCTAATTCCCATTGACTCCAGTTTTGCTAGTGCTCCTTGATGCCACACTTGGTCAAATGTGGCCTGATGTCAAGGGCAGAGACTCTCACCTCACCTCGGGAGTTTAGCTCTTTTGTCAAGTTTGAACCAAGGCTGTAATGAGGTCAGGAGCTGAGTGCTTCAGCCTTATCTTTTGCACTGATGTGCTGGGCTCCTCCATCATTGAGGATGGGGATTTTTCTGGAGCCTCCTCCTCCAGTGAGTTGTTTAATTGTCCATCACCATTCACAACTGGATGTGGCAGGCCTGCAGAGCTTAGGTCTGATCCGTTGGTTATGGGCTCGCTTAATTCTGTCTACAAATTGCTGCTTATGCTGTTTGGCACACCATGAACCATGAGTCACAGAAAGTTAATATGCAGGTACAGCAAGTAAGAAAGATGCCTAATAGAGTGCTATCCTTTATTACAAGAGGAATTAACATAAAAGTAAGGATGTTATGCTTTAGTTATACAGGGCATTGGTGAGACCACACCTCGAATAATATGTGCAGTTTTGGTCTCGTTATTTGAGGAAGGGTCGGAGGTGGTTCAGAGGAGGTTAACAAGATTGATACCTGGAATGAGTGGGTTGTCTAATGAGGAAAGGTTGGACAGACTGGGCTTGTTTCCACTGGAGTTTAGAAGAGTGAGTAGTGATTTGATTGAAGTATATAAGATCCTGAACGGCCTTGACAAGGGGATGTCGGAAGGTGTTTCCTCTTGTGGGTGAGTCCAGTACCAGGGGACAGTGTTTAAAAATTAGGGGTCACTCTTTTAGGACAGAGATGAGGAGAAATTTTTTCTGAGGGTTGTGTGACTTTGGAATTCTTTGCCTCAGAAGGTGGTGGAGGTGGGGTCATTGAATATTTTAAAGCAGAGGTAGATAGATTCTTGTTAGGCATGGGAATCAAATGTTATCAGGGTTAGATGGGAATGTGGAAATTGATACACAAGCTGATCAGCCATGATCATATTGAATGGCGGAGCAGGCTCAAGGGGCTGAATGGTCTACTCCTGTTCCTGTTTCTTTTGTTCTTATATTCTGATGAGGGAACTCCAGATCAACAATGTTGGAACCCTGCAAACCTTATCCTTTTTCTTTGATAAAATCTATTCTCCAGAGCCCACCTCTGCAGAGACTCTGTTTGTCCTTTGTGTGCCCGTGTACATCTGTGTGCGTGCACCTGCACATGTGCATGTGCGCATGCATACATGCTGGGTAATTTTAAAATGGATAGTTATACTTCCAGATTACATTCGTGTCACACAACTGCAAGGAAATGATCATCTCCAACAAGAGAGAATCTAACCATCGCCCCATGACATTCAATGGCATTACCATCGCTCAATCCCCCACTCTCTACATCCTGGGGGTTTCCATTCACCAGAAACCAAACTGGGCTAGCTATATAAATACTGGGGCTAAAAGCGCTGTTCAAAGACTAGAAATTCTGTGGCGAGTAACTCACGTCCTGATACCCCAAAGCCTATCCACCACCTACAAGACACAAGTAAGGAGAATGATGGAATATTCTCCATTTGACTGGATGAGTGCAGCTCCCCCAACAGTCAAGAAGCTTAACACCACCCAGGACAAAGCAACCCGCTTGACTGGCAGCCCATCCACAAACAGGTCATTCACTCTACCACCGACGCACATAAACAGCAGTGTGTACCATCTACAAGATACACTGCAGAAACTCACCAAGGCTCCTTAGACAGCATCTTCCAAACCCACGACCACTACCATCTAGAAGGACAAGGGCAGCAGACACATGGGAACACCACAGCCTGGATGTTCCCCTTCAACTTACTCATCATCTTGACTTGGAAATATATCTCTGTTCCTTCACTGTCACTGGGTCAAAATCCTGGAACTCCCTCCCTAACAGCACTGTGGGTGTATCTACACCACATGGGCTGCAGCGGTTCAAGAAGGCAGCTCACCACCACCTTCTCAAGGGCAACTAGGGATGGGCAATAAATGCTGGCCTAGACAGCGAAGCCCACATCCCATCAATTAATTAAAAAAAGTTATTGCAACTTGTTTTTTAAAAAAGTTTCATTTTATAATAAATCAATCATTGAGTTTATTGAAAGAAGCCTGGTAAAGTCTCTCTTATTCTGGGTCTAACGTTTGCAAAGGTAAATAATTGGCCATTCTAGTGAGAGAATTACACTTTTAAACTAATGGTACGACCTGCGGAGTAGTGGGACTAGATAAACTGCACACTCCTCCCATCCCGGTCATAACATACATTACAACAGTGACTACATTTCAAAAGCACTTTGCTGGTTATAAAGCTTTGAGACATGCTCTGGCAGTGAAAGGCACTATAGAAATGTAAGTCTTCCTTTTCTATATTTCTTTCTGCTGCTACATTCAGTTTAGAACTTCTTCCACAACACAAGGACTTTGGTTTCAAATTCCCTATTTGGGTGCAGCCCATCCAGCTGGTCACCATCCTTCACGTCCCAGAACCAGTCCCAATGCCCAGGAACATGTGGCCCTCCATCCTTCATTACTCTTTCAAGTGTTATGAACGGAATGGGACGAGTGCATGAACTATCAAGCCCCTCTACTCTGCTGGCCTTACCATTAACTTAAGCGTTTAATTTTCTCACCGAAATGGCCAATTGTGTATCTATACCTCTGGTGCCCAGAAGAGACAACTCTGACCAGGCTTCTTTCAAAAAAAAACTCAGAATGAATAATTATTTTAAAACAAAACTTCTTTTAACAGTTTCAAATACTGGTTAACACGCCATTGTAATCAGGAAATATAATTATCTATTTCTTCCTAAAAAAATCACCCCAAGTGTGCACGCAGACTAACAAAGGGAAAACAGATAGTGTCAGATAGGATAAAGTCTATAAAGATAAAGTCCGCAGGGTCTCGATGCTGTCGACCTGGAGTTCTCTCGTGCGAAGATGGAGTTTCCATATGGATGTGCATCCTACAAATGCCAGCTGTCCTATCATGTTAGCAAACAACTGTTTCCAAACGTTTTTTGTTTACGCTTTAAGGCTTTTTAACTGTTTAGTTCGCAATAATGACACTAAAACCCAATCACTAAAAACATTGATCAGTAAACTAAATAATTAGCTGCAGCTTACCTGTGCACTCCACACACTGTGCTGACTTCAACATGACCTAGCTTTTCTCCTCTGTTTGGTTTGTTTTGCCACTCTGGCTCTCCCACCCAACCCCTCCCTCCACACTCCCCCGCCACTCCCACCTCCCCTCCCCACCCCACCCCACCCCCATAAGTTTCCCATCCAGAACTCTGCTATTTGTACTCTATTTCACACTAAGTCCTGTTAACAAGCAGATGCAGGTCACAGGCCGCATAAGGACTGTGCTGGAGCTTTCTCTACAAGTCATCTGTGCTAATCTCACTATCCTGCTCGCTTCCCACATCCTTTAACCCTCTTTTTCCAAGAGGATTGCTTTTGAAACAATTTGTGGTATTTTTTTTTTAGACAACTGTTTGTAGCACAGGATTCCAGCTTCAGTGCAAAGTTATTTTTTCCATCTTATTATCTTAAATATGTGGCCTCCCTTAACCATTTCAACACTAAGTGGAAAGGCTGGTTTTCTGTTTTGTGGCCTTATCCCCTTGTTCCATCCTTTTAACAGTCTGTGGAACTGCATGCTCAGGTCGTCTGCATCTTAGCTGCAATGCAAATCTTACCATTTTAAGGGGAGTTTCCTTTCCCTCGAACGGCATATTTGCATCCCTTCCTGCTGGTTTATTATCTCTTCCTGCAGTCTTCCACAGCTGTTATCACAACTTGCCATTTCCCCATATTGAGGTCAAAGTTCAACACGTTTTTCAATCAGCAAACCCAGGTCGTTTGTGCATTAGAGAAAAAATAAACCCAACACAACTATCCAATCTGAGAAAATTCCTCTCACCCATGGCCATTGCTTCCTGCGCTCCAATTCTCTCTCACCCCTCATGATCACATTCTCCCTAAATTCCACAGATGGAGTGGAATAATCTGGGGGGAAGGGTGAAGGTGGGCAGGCAGACTGCATGCTACCCACCCCCCCCACCCCTCCCCACTGGCACCACATCACCACCAACCTGCTCTCCACCAACCCGCCCCACAGCCATAAAGCGTTGCGGGGCTGACTGACAAGGGCTGAGTGGGACTACACTCACCCTCTGGAGCTGCCAGCCAATCGGAATGGCCAGCAGCTCCATCAGTCCCAGCAGCGCCAGGCAGGCGACAGTGGCCACTGCCGGAACTGCAGAGGGAAAAGACGATCAAGGCTCAAGGATCTCCAGAGCAGTCAAGTCCAGGATCTTGTACCTGGAAGGTTTGGGTAGGTTAGGTAGGGGGTGTGGGGCGGGGTTGGGTTTAAGGGAGGGGAGCGGATAGGAAGGTGAGGAGGGGATTGACCAAAGTGTGGGGGGAGGGTCACCCCACGATCAGCTAAGGGCTTCCCCTGAACAGCAACTCCCTCTTCCTTCCGCCTTTAAATATTAAGGTTTAAAAAAACGGGCTTCCCACACTCACCCTGCTGCCCATGCCAAACATTTTTGGGTGTGGGCAGTGTATTATCAGGGTCGAAAGGCTTGATAGCAAGCTTGATTAACCCATAATTACTTATTTAAATATGGCATTTATATAGCACCGATAATGTAACTAAACACAACTCATGGTGCTTCATTGGGGCTGTGCAAAGCAAAATTTGATGTTGAGCCACATATTAGGATAGACTACCAAAAACTTGATCAAGGAGATAGGTTTAAGGAGGAAAGAGCAGCAGAGAATGGAAAGTTTAAGAAGGGAATTCTAGACCATGGCAGCTGAAAGCACGACTGCCAATAATGGAGCAATGAAAATTGGCAATCTTGATATCTAGGGGAGCGCAGGTATCTCAGAGGGTTCTGGGGGCTGGAGGAGATTAAAGAGATAGGGAGGGGCGAGGCCATGGAGGGATAAACTAACAAAGATGAGATTTTTTTTTAAAAATCAAGGTGTTTATTTACTTCTGATATTGTCAATGAAAATTACACACTGTTAAACATGTTGAATTATTACTTTGGGTCAGTATTTAGAGTACAGGGAGATGTTAGCATGCCAGAAATCAAGGAAACTAGTATTGAAACAGACAGGGACTCAACAAAATTAACAAACCAAATAACAGTAATGGCACTAAAGAGTTTCAAGCCCCAGGACCAGATAGTTGCCATTCCAGGGTTTTAAGTAGGTGAGAACACTGCAGATGCCCCAAATCTAATCTTCCAAAGTTCTCTTGATTAAGGAGAATCTAATTTTAGATTAGAAAGTTGCATGTCACTTCACTATGTAGTGAAAGCGAAAAAGGAAAAATCGTGGAATGGTAGACCAGTTAGCCTAACACCTGTGGTCCGGAAATGAGTAGCACCCAATATTAAAGGTAGGGTGGCTGAACATCCTCAGCTAATCAGCATGCATTAATATAAGAACATAAGAGGTAGCGGGAGAAGTAAGCTATTCGGCCCCTTAAACCCGTTCTTCCATTTAATAAGGTCATGGCTTATCTGATGTGGCCTTAACTCCACTTTCTTGCCTGTCCCCACATGACCCATGGTTCTCTTGATGATCAAAAGTCTGTCTAACTCAGCCTTGAATATAAAAACGACCCAGCCTCCACTGTTCCCTGGGAAAGAGAATTCCAAACACTAACAACCCTCAGAGGAAAAAATTCCTCCTCAACTTAGTCTTAAATGGGTGACCCATTCATCCACGAGGAGAAGCAACCTCTCAGTATCTGCCCTGTCAAGCTCCCTCAGAATCTTATATTTCAATAAGATCATCTCTCATTCTTCTAAACTCCAGTGAGTATAGGCCAAACCTCCTCAACCTTTCCTCATAAGACAACCCCTTCATCCCAGGAATCAGCCCAGTGAACCTTCTCTCAATTGCTTCCATGCAAATATGTCCCTCCTTAAGTAAGGTGAGGTCAAACTTCAAGAAGCTGACTGAGTATTTTGAAATGTGATTAAAATGGTGGACAGGGCATGTCTATGAATGTTATTCAGATAGACTTCAATAAGGCATTTGATAAAAATCACACATCAGAGGTTGTCAGCTAAAGTTGAAGCATGGAATTGAAGGCAGATTGTTGACCAGTTAGGAAATTGGCAGAGTGGAAGGAGAGAGAGAGTAAAGATAATGGGCAGATAGTCTGTATGGCAGGATATGACTAATGGAGTCTCACAACGATCTGTGTTGGAGCCTCAACTATTCACTGTATTCATTAACAACTTAGATGATGGAATGGAAAGCCACATATCCAAGTTTGCCATTGACACAAAGATAGGTCGTTTTGCAAGCAGTGGAAGCATAATCTACCAATATCTCTTTGTAATTTTAAGCGAACGGGCAAAACTGTGGCAAAGAGATTTCAATGTTGGCAAATGTGAGGCCATTCACTTTGAACCTGAAAAGGAGAGAACAGGATACCTTCCAAATGGTGAAAAGCTAGAAACAGCGGAGGTCCAAAGAGACTTAGGCCAGGATTTTTAGGAAGGTGGGGTTTCCCACCCCGACACTGGAAGAATCAGCGGAGAATGCATCCCCACAGCCATCGGCTGGGGATGGAACTTCTGCCCTGACTTGGGAGGAAGTCCCGCCTCAGAAAGTTGCCAGCTTATCTGAACTCCCGTCAGCCTGAGGCTGGATGGGAAACAGACATTGAATGGTCATTAGTTGGCTACTTAAGGGCCTCAATTGTGGCAAGGGTGGGAGAACATAAAATTCTGTCCAGGTGCTAAGATCATTACAATGTCATGAACAGGTACAGAATTTAATCAAAAGGCTAATGGAATGACCGCCTTTATATCTCGAGAATTTATATAGATTAGGGTGGAAGTCATGCTTCAGCTATACAAAGCCCTGGTTACATCACACCTGGGATGCTGTGAACAGTTCAGGGCACCACACATTTGGAAGGATATATTGGCCTTGGATGTAGATATAAAATATCACTGTAGATATAAAATAATGATATCTGAACTCCAAGAGTTAAAAATTTTGGAGGACAGTAAACAAACTAGAGCGGTATTTTCTGAAATTTAGAAAGTTACACGGTGATTTCATCGAAGTTTAAGCTATTAAGGCAAATAGATCAGATAGAGAGAAACTTTCCACTGGTTGGGGAATCTACGACTAGGGGCCTAGTCTAAAAATTAAAGTCAGACCTTTCAGGAGTGAAAGATGGAAACACTTCTCACTTAAAAGGTGACGGAATTTTGGAACACTCCTCTGCAAATGGCATCTGTCGCTAGAATTGTAAATTTTAAAATCAAAAATTGAGATAGTGTTATCCAAAGAGTTTAAGGAATATACAACAAAGACAGGAATATCGAGTTAGGTTACAGACCAGCCATGATCTCACTGAATGGTGGAACAGACTCCAGGCACCAAATGGCCTCCTCCTGTTCCTATAGTTAATCAGCAAAGGGCAGATGGGTAAACAGGACTTGGTAGCGAGGAAGGAAACAGGTAGCAGAGTTCTGGATGACCTCAAGTTTAATTTTATCTCTCTGCCAAACTTTTCAAGCGTAACCATGGCAACAATACACCTGCTGAGGCCTTACTACTGATTTATATACACTGAGCACAACTTCATTAAGTGCTGTACTCCGATTAGAGGTGCTTTCAAAGCATCGGTCCACATTAAGATAACAACAACCTGTGACAGAGATCAGATAGAAATGGTGTCAATCTCCATTTCCAGTAGTGACTTGCTGGTTACAAAATCTACCCTCTTTTGTTGGTTAAAACGAAGCATTACTTCAGTATTTTCAGACTGCAACACTCTTAACCTTCCAGACTGGGGCTGATTCCTTTTGTTTGAAAGAGGTGTCTTTACTAGTTAAATCATTAGTGTTCCTCTTATTTTGAGCCACTGTAACTCACATAGAAGGTGTGCATGGAAAGGTCGCATCATCACTGGCTTTTAAAATGACATTGTACTAAAGCTGGGGGAGTTGACTGCTTGAATTCTTGTTGCAAAAGTGCTGAACTTTTACAAACAAGGAGCAGACGCTAAGTGTTGGCTGGAAGATGAGTCCAAATTGTGGTGGGGGAAGGGGGATAACGTAAAAGGTTAACAGTGTCATATTTTGCTAACCTTGAAATCTGACCCTGTTTGGACCGCACCTTGTGTCTCATAACAGGTCAAGGCTGTCCCACTAATCAGCATTTCACAATGCTCCACAAACCCATGCAAGCAGTCACTGCAATAAAGGAGATAAACATAGTTTCACAGCTGATAAGAATACAATGATTTGATTCTACATCCCTTTTCCCTCTTCATTTAATAAAGCTACTAATTCTGACTGGGACTCTGTAGGAAGGGGTGGCCTACAGCAACTTTTGGTTATTCTTTATGTACACGACATTACAGTCAGCCCTGACAGGATATTTGACAACCAAGAAAGCATTACAGCTGATTCCCATCCTACCCTCACTTGATGTGTGAACATTCTGCCAATAGTTTGGATAGCAGCCACGTACCCTGGATGAATTTTGCTTAAGAAGCCTCCAACTGCAACCCTTGTTAAGCAAGATTGGGAATGGAATCTGGAACCTATCGGTCTGTAGAACTTACTGTTACGCCAGGTGACACCTTCACCCACTGAGCACTTTGGGGTAAGAAACTTTCATCCATGTTTTTTCTGAACCCAAATCTTGGAACAAATAAATATTATAATCTTGTATAAAAATATACACGCACACACGCGCACACACAGACACTCCTACTCTACCAGCTCCAGACTACTGTTCACTCACCCAGATCATGACAAAGTCCTGCAATCTGCACACAGAGAATGTCTCGGTGGTTAATCTGCAGTTCCGGTTGCCGTTCAGCTAGGACTTTGACTAACTGGCCTGCCAGGTATCCCACACTGCAGGGAGAAAGAGAGAATAATTTAACAAGGACACACAACTCATTGTATATTAATTGTCACAGGTTTTCTATTATATAAAATTACAATAGATTTTCTTTGTGAAAATCATCTAGTTATAGACTACTCTAGTTTTTCTAGATGCAATTTGTTGCAAATAAGGTAAACAATTGACAGCATCCCGAGTGTAATGACTGTTGAGATTCGAAGGCTTCTACACTGCCTATTACAGTCAGTTTGGAAGCTAGATCACTAAGACATCAGAGAGAGCTGCTGGTCACTTAAAAATCATTATTATACCTGACCTGACAGTTATACTCATGTTTTTGTAATGCCCTTCTAGTATAGACCTGGATCTAATTTGTTTTTTAAATATAATGATCCTTGGTTTATTGAAGTACAGAAATTATACACAAAAATGGTATAAATACAGCAAAGGATCCAACTAAAAAGCAACGCAAAAATCCAAAGCAAATGGACAGAGTCACTGCTCAATACTCAACTCCTGAAGAATGTTACCGTCCGTGAATAAAATCTCACATCTGAACCCAAATGTTACTTCTCATTTCATTTCTTACTTGGATTGGGTAAATGGAGCAAAGTTCAAACCAGCCCCATTGTGTTGCCAGGGCAGTATAACTCAGGATTAGCACCTACTTCATCTCAACAATGCTGCATTTGCTTTGAGGCCAATCTGACAGAAGGACTCTACACCACCACCAACGATAACAACCAAGACACCAGGTGCCTTCCTATTAACCATTATAACTCGATGACTGGATAGTGTTCCGTATCTGCCCACATTCAACATACAGGCATATTGAAGATAGAACCGCAACAGTTTTTTTCTATTCAGTCACAGGATGTGGGCTTCGCTAGCATCAAGTACCCATCCCTAATTGCCCTTGAGAAGGTGGTGGTGAGCTGCCTTCTTGAACCACTGCAGTCCATGTTGTGTAGGTACACCCACAGTGCTGTTAGGAAGGGAGTTCCAGGATTTTGACCCAGCGACAGTGAAGGAACGGCGATATATTTCCAAGTCAGGATCGTGAGTGACTTGGAGGGGAACTTCCAGGTGGTGGTGTTCCCATCTATCTGATGCCCTTGTCCTCATAGTTGGTAGTGGTCATGGGTTTGGAAGGTGCTGTCTAAGGAGCCTTGGTGAATTCCTGCAGTGCATCTTGTAATCGTACACACTGCTATTACTGTGCGTCAATGGCGGAGTGAATGAATGTTTGTGGATGTGGTGCCAATCAAGCGGGTTGCTTTGTCCTGGATTGTGTCAAGCTTCTTGAGTGTTGTGGGAGCTGCACTCAGCCAAGCAAGTGGGGAGTATTCCATCCCTCCTGACTTGTGCCACGTAAATGGTGGACAGGCTTTGGAGAATCAGAAGGTGAGTTACTCGTCACAGGATTCCTAGCCTCTGACCTGCTCTTGTAGCCACAGTATTTATATGGCTAGTCCAGTTCAGTTTCTGGTCAATGGTAACCCCCAGGAAGTTGATAGTGGGGGATTCGGTGATGGTAATGCAATTGAACATCAAGGGGCAATGGTTAGATTCTCTCCTGTTGGAAATGGTCATTACCTGGCACTTGTGTGGCATGAATGTTACTTGCCACTGTCAGCCCAAGGCTGGATATTGCCCAGGTTTTGCTGCACTTGGACATGGACTGCTTCAGTATCTGAGGAGTCACAAATGGTGCTGAATATTGTGCAATCATCAGTGAACATCCCCACTTCTGCCCTTATGATGGAAGGAAGGTCATTGATGAAGCAGCTGAAGATGGGCCAAGGACACTACCCTGAGGAACTCCTGCAGTGATGTCCTGGAACTGAGATGATTAACCTCCAACAACCACAACCTTCTCCCTTTGTGCTGGGCATGACTCCAACCAGCGGAGAGTTTCCCCCCGATTCAATCCAGGAGAATCAAAATACCAAACCTCAGTCAAAACCCAACATTGAGTTTGATGCAAGAACAAACTTGCGTTTATATAGAGCTTGCCACATATTGGCTTTGTGCCAAACCACAAGTGAAGGATTACTTTTAAAGACAACTTGTTGTTATAATGTAGGAAATGCAGCAGCCAATTTGCACATGGCAAGGTCCCAAATCAGCAATGAAATGACTGAGGTTTATATGACTTAGGGTTGAACAGACAGAAACTTGGCAGGGGAACTCATGCCTCTTGGGCAGGTTTTCAGTTTAACATCTCACTGAAAGACAGTATCTCCCACACTATAGCACTCCCTCAGTACAGTCCTGAAGTATCATATGAATCTACAGCACTGAAGGGGGTCATTTGGCCCATGTGCCTATGCTGGTTCTTTCAAGGATTAGTTGTGCTTGGTCCTACTTTTTGTTCATAATGCTGTTAAGTTCATCAAATTCCTTTCCAACTCCTTTCTAGAATTATGGAAGCAGCTTCCACTACCCTTTAAGTAGCGTGTTCCAGCCTGTTAACCTGGATTACATGCTCAAGCCTCTAGAATGGGATATGAACCCACAACCTTCAGGCTACAAGGTTGTGTACTACCACTAGGCCAAGCTAGTACAATGAGGATTAAATCATCTACGTGCAAACCGCTCATTGAGGTGATCTCAGTTTTCTCATCCTGTTTAACTAAACTTACGCAGCCTCAGCGAGCAAGAAATATTCCTCCAATTGTATTCTTTAGACTAAGGATTGTGCTATATTTAAATAAATTATTAGAAATGCCCACAATTGTAGAATTCTGATTCTCTCATTCACTCTAATATACCCCCCGCTGAAAAATAAGTGTGCAACAACTTGCATTCATTCACCACCCATAGTGTCATAAAAAAGGCCAAAGGCACTTCACAAGAGTGTAAATCAGACAAAATGTGACACTGGGCCACATAAGGAACAAAAGTTTGGACAAAGAGGTAGGTTTTAAGGAGGGTTTCAAAAGGAGGAAAGAGAGGTGGAGAAATTTAGGGAAGCAATTCCAGAGCATAGGACCAAGACAAATGAAGATCAATGATGGACCAATATTAGTCGGGCTTGCACAAGAGGCCAGAACTGAAGAAATGCAAGTTCTTGAAGGGTTGTAGGGCTGGAGGAGGGTGAGGGAAGAGGAAGAGGGAAGAGAGAGAGAGATCACGGAGGGATGGGTATTTTAAAATTTTAAAATGTAAGTCAGCGATCACAGGGGTAAAGGATGAACAGGGCTCTGAGATAAGATACAAGCAGCAGAGTTTTGGACCAATTGAAGTTTATAGAAAATGGAAAATCAGAGGTCGACCATGAGAGTGTTGAAATACTCAGGTCTGGATGAGCACCAGATAGGCTTATAAGGCCTATATGATGTGGCAATATGTATATTGTCGTTACAGTTGCAAGCAGCAAACTATAACTTGAAAAGCCATCAGTCATCAGCCCTCAGCAGAGAGCGCGGAGGGGAAACTCCAACACATCCAGCAGCCTTGAAGTCTAAAAGGAAACGCCATGGAACAATTCAGCTTGCTGAAACCAATCCACAGTCCTCCCCTAGGTAAAAGTCCACCAATAACCCAAAATCCATTAAAACTTTGGAGATGTCACTGAGCTAGCTCAAGAGTTCATCTCAACCCGTTTCTTACCGTCCCTCAGTACAGCACCTAAACCTAACCCTCATGCAGCCTGCTACACAACTCAGAATACACAGTGGCCAGTGAACAATGGGCCATCGAGTGGCAGTCAGAAGATATATTTTCAGTTAACTAACACAGTTCTTCACAGACAGGAACCAGCACACAATTGATAACATTGAGCCACACAGAAAGGAGAATTTCACACTCGACTCCTGTTCAGAGCTTAACGAGCACATTGCACCCAAAATATCAGAGGGAGGACGGGAGCAGTGCAATTGGACTCCATGTCTGATCACTTTTTAATAACCTCGGCTGCAGACGCACAAGTGAACACTGGGTGAGAATTTGGTACCAGCCCAGAAACCTGCCCACATTCACCACATGGGCTGGCTTTGAGAGTGGCCACTGAGGGGCAAGGAACTGGTGGGCCACACACAACTGTGAAATAGTGGAGGAAGAATTGTCAGGGTAAAATATTGAAGAGGAATTACCTCAAGCTGCTTCCAAACTTAATATCCAGAATTTCTTCACAGATCCTTACCCTATGGAGTGTTCAAATCTGTTGTGTGAAGCCCCAGGATACACAAAGTACGTCCCACCCAGCTGCTTGATGAAGCGAAGCCTCTGGAACTGTGGTGTGTCAATGATCCGGACGAGGAGTGGATGCAGCTCAATGTGTCCGTGGATTGGATCATTAAAAACCTACAGAAAAATGGAAAAATCTCACATCACCTGACAGGGTTACAAATGTGAACGTGTGCACTATATACACACATACAGATTAACTCAATTAGTCAGTTATTTGAAACCACACAATCATTATATTTGAACACACATTTTCTCAATGGAGCACAACAACATCAAGGTACATCAAGTCAACAGCACAGAAACAGATCATTCAGCCCAACTGGGCTATGCTGGTGTTTATCCTCCACATGAGTCTCCTCCACATGAGTCTCCTCCACATGAGTCTCCTCCACATGAGTCTCCTCCACATGAGTCTCCTCCACATGAGTCTCCTCCACATGAGTCTCCTCCACATGAGTCTCCTCCACATGAGTCTCCTCCACATGAGTCTCCTCCACATGAGTCTCCTCTAACCCTCTTTCTCTAACCCTATCAGCATACCATTCTATTCTTTTCTCCCTTATGTGCTTATCTAGCTTCTCCTCAAATACATCCATTCTATTTGCCTCAACCACTCTGTGGTAGGGCTTTCCACATTCTAACCATTCTGTGGCTGAAGGAGTTTCTCCTGATTTCCCGAATGGATTTACGTGTGATTCCCTACGCCTTCTTGACGTCTACCCTATTGAACCCCCTTCATAATTTTAGCGGCCTTCACCAGGTCACATCTCAGCATTATCTACAGAAAGCAAGTCCTTTCTCAGCTCCCGCCGATTGTTCCAAGAGGTTGTAACAATGCAACGGTGTGTTACAGCTCGCTCAGGGAGTCCGAGTTGCTTTAGCAACGGGCACTTTTACATGCTTGTCATAGTGTGGAGCTATGAATGGTGATGGTAGAGGCGCCAACATTCTTCCCATCACGTGCCTGACCCAGAAACTTCATTTTCCCCTTTGCAGCTGTATTCTCCTACCTTCGTATCAATAGGCTTCTGCCAGAGCACATCAATACAGTTGATCAGCTTTAATCGTTCTCCAAGAGTGCTAGAAAGAAGAAAACAAGACGGCAAAAGTCATCGCATTAGCAATCTTTGCTTACAAGAGAGAAGCTGATTAGTGGCAAATGTTGTCGCACATAATATCCATTTGGATTTGATTACGCAGAGCATTAAATTCCATCTGTTTTTCCCCTCCTCCATCCCAGCCTTCAAAATGCCATTGCTCTAGTGACCGACCAGAAATTAGAGAGCGAAATCCAGGCTCGATGCATTGCAAAAAAAACAAGTCTCAGCTACAAGAGACTGTGTCACAACACTGCATTTTCATTCCTTCATAGGGACAGGAGCAGGCCATTCAGCCCCTCGAGCCTGTTCCATCAAAGTGGATTATTACACGCCCCAGACACAAAGAGATAATGGGCACAAAGACTCTGCCTCAACCTCAACCCCTCTCCCAACATCAGCTTCTCTTCTGTAAACTTCCCCAAAAATAAGGGTGAGTTAGGAGACAGTCTTTGATCACCTCCGATCATAGCACAATTAAATAAACACTATTAAAGAAAAAGCTCAAAATAGAATAGATTCAATTTTGGGCTGAAGTAAAACAAGTCGATTAATCTGGCAGTCACTAGGAAGGTCTCTGGTATCAGGGATGGAAACAGGAAGAGAAGCGTGAAAACTGGGACTGTTTTTGTTACATTGCGATTTGATGGGGATGCTTAAAGCCATGAAGGGACAAGAGAGGATAGGTAGAAAAAATATTGCTTACCTTGGCCGAGGGGATAGGGATAGAAGAGTAAATGGAAGAGATTTATAAGAGAGCACAAGAATTTTTTTTTTGCAAAGACCCCAGAGGTATTTAGTGATTGAAGCAGAGACCTTGGCAATAAGTAAAAGTAGTGGTTGAAGGAAAGAACAAAAGGATATGGAAAAAGGGCAGACACATGTAATTAGGACTACTGATTGTGTGGAGATTAAATACGAATGGTTTGAACCAAAACAAAAATACCTGGAAAAACTCAGCAGGTCTGACAGCATCTGCAGAGAGGGATACAGTTGACGTTTCGAGTCCATATTACCCTTCATCAGAAGCTGTCAGATCTGCTGAGTTTTTCCAGGTATTTTTGTTTTTGTTCTAGATCTCCAGTGTCTGCAGTATTTTGCTTTCATCTTAATGGTTTGAACCAAATGGCTTGTAATCTGTGTTCTAATTTCTATGTTACTGCATGCATTAACAGCAATGCGATGAATGGCCCACTAGTTTTGTTTTTGAGTATAAATGGTGGCCAGGACACCAGTAGAATTCCTTCCCTTGACAAAGTGTCCTGAAAGGTTAACATCCACCTAGAACAAGGACTAATATCAGGTGTCAGCATAGCACTCCCCAAAGACTGCACTGAAGCATCAACCTGGATTATGAGGTCAAGTTTTGAGTGGGTGTTGGAATTGATAACATTCTGCCTTTTATTCAGACGTGCTACTAATTGAGTTAGGCCATCACACAGATTTTTATCATTTTATCCAGGGATGGGGAGTGGAGGGGTTGGAAGCAGAAGGGAAAAAAAGGGGGAAAAATGCTTATAGTACTTAGTTAAACTGCTAGGTATCAAAAATACTCAACTTGCAAACCTAGGTGTGCTGGTGGCGAGCACAAAACAAAAAGTTGAGAATTTCAACTTTCTACCCATTACCTGTGATCCTGGGGAAAATACCCATTGTTGACTTTGCTTAGAATTAACAATCCCCACGGAGATCAACACAGCGCCCCGGGTTCACCCAGAGAATTCCCCATTAATACATCATTGCTGCACTTACCTCACTCCTAACTGTTCCAATTCAGATTCTGTCAGATAGGGCAGAGTGATCCCAGATAGCTTTTCATCTAGGAAATGGGGACAGAGAAGTGAAACATGAAGCAATATTCAGTGGAATTCAGTTTTGCTTGTCCATCAGCCTTGACCGAGTGCCATAGGCAGATTCCAGTAATTAGAGAGGAAACAATGACATTACACTTTTTTTTTTATTTTTGAACCACAAGTAATTGATCATTAGTTTGAGCCCAAATTTTTACTCAAAAAGTTTAAGTTCATCTCCCAGCTGGTTTTCAAATCATTTGCAAAAACTCAGAAACTCTGTTGCAATGCTCAGGGAATGCCAGCTTTCACTTTGAGGGGAAAATTACTCTCATAGCACAGCTAGACAGCAGGAAAAGGTGCAGTCAGAAGCCTTCCTCAGGTGTCAGAATGATAACTCAAAGGATGTAAACTTCATTGGGAAATTACACAATATGCCATCTGGTTGCAGCTTCCCCACACCCCAACTCCTAATAGCTCAAAAATTGTGACTGTTTGATTTCAGCCAGTCGAAGGAGCAGGACAGAAAGTACAACCACTGGATTGTGACACAGCAGACATGAAATATATTTATAATAAACTGACATTAATCATCAAGCACTCTGGACACTTTGTGGAATTTTGCATTGCACAATTCCTTACTCTGTTGTGCACTGGAAAGTTATAACTAATACATCTACAATTTTCTCAACTAAAGTTAATATTCTGACACTGGAACATATATCTATTGTTTACTCCATTAGCATTCTTTCAAAACTTACAGTTAATCCGCTAAACTCTCCCCCTTGACTTAGTTAGATTCCCTTATACCACTGCTAATTTCGCCTCTTCCTCCATAAAAAAGATACAAAAATACCCACTTATCGAGTCTGCCTTTTCTTTATTATCCATTATAATCTCACCCCCATCTGTCTTTAATAGATCCAAATTTCCTTTGACTCTTCTCTTTCTCTTCATACATCAATAAAACCTTTTGGTGGCAGGTTTTTCCCCCCATGTTCTTTTCTTCCCTCACTTCATTATTTACTTTCTAGCTCTGATGCATTTTATAGCTCTCCCAGGCTACTTTTTCCTTCCATATGCGCCAGCATGTTCTATTGAGACTATCTCTTTACTTCATTTGCTGAACTATATGTGGAGCCTTTACTTTTTACATATACTGTGCTTTTTATTGCACCCAATACCTCTGGGAATATTTCCCATAGTTTGTATGTTGGTTTACCTATTAACAGGACTTCAGTAAGTCTCAAGCCGATAGAGACTTTCTTTTACCTTGTTTGCTGACCATGCCTAACTACATAATAGAGCTTTTATAGCAGCGGTTCCCAAACTGTGGGTCACAACCCCAACTGGACGTGGCAGAAACAGCAAAATGAGGTCGCAAGAAATAAAATCACATTAACCTCCCATACTGTCCCAGCAGTTATTCACTCATGGGATGTGGGTGTTGCTGGCTAGGCCTCTATTTAATGCCCATCCCTAGTTGCACTTGAGAAGGTGGTGGTGAGCTGCCTTCTTGAACCACTGCAGTCCATGTGGTGCAGGTACACCCACAGTGCTGTTAGGGAGGGAGTTCCAGAATTTTGACCCAATGACAATGAAGGAACGGTGATATATTTTCAAGTCAGGAGGGTGTGTTTGGAGGAGAACTTCCAGGTGGTGGTGTTCCCATGTGTCTGCTGTCCCTGTTCTTTGATTGGGGGCTTGGAAGGTGCTGTCTGAGGGGCCTTGGTAAGTTCCTTCAGTGCATCTTGTAATGGTACACACTGCTGCCACTGTGCATCAGTGGTAGGAGTGATCATCCGTGTATGGGGTGCCAATCAAGTGGGCTGCTTTATCCTAGGTGGTGTCCAGCTTCTTAAGTGTTGTTGGAGCTGCACTCATCCAGGCAAGTGGAGAGTATTCCATCACACTTCTGATTTATGCCTTATAGGTGGCGGACAGGCTTTGGGGAGTCAGGAGATGAGTTACTCACAACAGGATTCCTAGCCTGTGACATGTTCTTGTAGCCACAGTATTTTTATGGCTAGTCCAGTTCAGTTTCTGGTCAATGGTAACCCCAGGGTGTTGATAGTGGGGGACTCAGTGATGGTAATGCCATTGAACATCAAGGGGTGATGGTTAAATTCTCTCTTGTTGGAGATGGTCATTGCCTGGCACGAATACTAGTTGCCACTTGTCAGCCCAAGCCTGGATATTGTCCAGGTCTTGCTGCATTTGGACATGGACTGCTGCAGTATCTGAGGAGTTGCAAATTGTGCTGAACATTGTGCAATCATCAGCGAACAATCCCACATCTGACCTTATGATGGAAGGTCATTGATGAAGCTGCTAAAGATGGTTGGGCCAAGGACGCTACCCTGAGGAACTCCTGCAGCGATGTCCTGGAACTGAGAAGATTGACCTCCAACAACCTCAACCATCTTCCTTTGTTCTAGGTATGACCCCATCTAGCAGAGAGCAGGAAGTGGGAGGTAACCAATCACAAGGTGAACGCCCGGTGTTGCACATTGATAAGCTGTGGCAGCTCTGATAAGATGTGCTGCGATGTAACTATGCACCTATGTAAATACATCAGAGATTTCTCCAAGCTTCTTCTCAAGAGAGGCTTGACAGAAGCAGATAGAGATTTAGCATACAGCAGCAATCTGGTCACAAGAGCAGGGGATTTTCATATTTATATAAAAGCAAAATACTGCAGTTGCTGGAAATCTGAAATAAAAACAAAAACTCAGCAGGTCTGACAACATCTGTGGAGAGAAAGAGTTAACGTTTCTAGTCCAGAGCTGAAGAAGAGTCATGTGGACTCGGAATGCTAACTCTGTCATATTTATACATTGATCTATAATATGCAAACTTTAATAATTATATGAATGAATGTTACGGTGCTGCTCTATTGTTCATTTTGGCACTTGGGTCACACTAATTTTCTATCAAAAAGTAATTTGGAATAAGCTATTCCACAAATACAGTATGTGCTGAGCATAGCAAATATTTCTCATCATTTTCGTGTTTACCAATTATCAGTTCAGCCCAGCGGCGCACTGTGGGCGACCGAATGCCTTACTGAACCCCAGGTTCGTGTTACTTAAATCAAAAACCACACTTTGTCACCCTCCCTCTCAAGTCCTACATCAAATTTAATCCACGTTGGGAAGAGGCTCCTCCCTCACTGTCCAATCACGCAGCTCTGGGTGTGACTTTGGGGTGAGTTTTCCTTACGGCGTTCCCTTGTGCCCCGCTGTGCCGCCAGAGAACCCCCCCCCCCCACCCCGCCCCCTCCATGACACCCACCCACCCACCCGAGCCCCACTAGAGACCAGAGTTAACTCAAGAGAGGCTCAGTGTCAGAAGCCGCACGGAAAAGCATCCTCCAGTGTGTCACAGAATGGATGAAGGCCAAATATGGAGTGCACAATGTACATAACGGACTCACTGGGTTTCCAATATTAGCCACGAATGATCCGAGTGCAAATGTGGATCACGTGTAAAGGAATTGAAATGATCCAGCTCTTCCCCCATCCAGGAGGACCTCTCTCACACACTTTGCAGGGAACACTCCTGCAAGAAGGTTTATAAAATACTAACAGAACGCAACTCGCACTTTTTTTTTGGGGGGGGGGGGAGAGAGATGATGTTTCATTGACTGAAACGAAATGGCAGTGAGTGAGGCGAGGTAAATCTCAGAGGAAGTGTATCCTCGCTTCCTGTCTGCAGTTTGCTTTCTGCGAGCGATAACAGGGAAATTTGCAGAGCCCAAAGGCAAAGGGGGGGGGGGGGGGCTTCACCGGGGAGCTCCTCCAAAAGAGCCAGTACAGACAGGAGAGGGGCCGAACAGCCAGCCCCCCCACCCTCCACCCTTTCCCTGCCGCACCGTTCTTCCGATGCCGTACTTGCCTCTGAACAGCTGCTCGAACTTCTCAAACCCATGCTTCCGCAGGAAGCAGCAGACATCCTCCACATCCCAGTCCCCGTAGTTCGATTCCAACCTGACCGGGGGAACTCTCTTCTCCGGGATCATGGTGTATCTGCCGGCCCCGCTGGGGCTCCGCGATCTCGGCCGCTTTCGGCTTTCGCTCTGGCTCATCTTCCCCCCTCCAAGCTGGGCTTCTCTGTCTGTGTGTCTGCGCTGAAGCTCCAGCTCTCACTCTCACTGCTAACGTCCCCCCCCCACCACCCCCGTGTCCCTCTTTCCAGCCACTGATTGACAGGGGCAGGAGAAAGCAGGAAGCGACCCGCGCCCCCCCCTTGTCCACTCATTGCTTCATTGTATCCGTTCTCACTGTCAGTCAAACTCTCTGCCCGCCCCCTTTTTAAAGGCACAGGACGCCCTGTGTAGGCATTCCTCTTATTCTTACCTGAATTAAGGGCTGTGCTTGATTTGTCCTTCATTTTGTTGATTTGGTTTGATTGGTTTAACTCAAAAGATTCATTTCTCTTATTCTTCCCATGGGCGTTGCTGGCAAGACCAGCATTTGTTGCCCGCCCCTCATTGCCCCCCTCCTTCATTGCCCTCCCACCCCCCCCCCACTCATTGCCCCCCCTGAACTGAGGGGCTTGCTCGGTCATTTCGGAGGGCGGTTAAAGGTCAACCCCGTTACTGTGGGTCTGGAGTCACATGTAGGGCCAGACTGGGTAAGGACTGCAGATTCCCTTCCCTATAAAGGGCATTAGCAAACAAGATGGGTTTTTCATGAAAATCAGTGGTCACCGTCACTGAGATTAGGGCCGGAATTTTCCGGCCCCTCCCGCCAGCGGGATCTTACAGCCCCGCCGATGTGAACGGAGATTTCAATGGCTTCCGGCTCTGCCACATGGGTGCTGGAAAATTCCAGCCGAGCTTTATATACTCCAAATTTATTCATTGTAGTTAAATTCCACCAGCTGCCATGGTGGGATTCAAACCCCAAAGCATAGCCTGGGCTTTTAGATTACTAGTCCTGTGACATTACTGCTACGCCACCATCTCCCCAACATCATGGAACAACAGACCATTCAGCCCATCATTTCCACTTCTTTCAGATTCAACCAATTGCAGACACTTATCAATTAAAAGTTAAAAGTGTCCCCTTCTTAAAGGAGCATCACAAATGAACTGTGACAAAAGCCGAAAGAAACTTTTGACTCATCAAATGAAAATTTCATCCGGGGGTGGGGCGGTGATGATGTGCCCAAATCCCTCCAGTGTCCTCTGGTTACGGAAGTCTTCAAGGTCACCGCCAGACACCGTGTGCTGCATCTTCAGGTTGGGCTGAACGTCCCTCTCGACCTGTTAAGTGGCCACCTTGGTCGAGCCCAGGAGTCGTCCCACAAGGAGGTTCTCTGATCCCCTCCACTCCCGTCCACACTCAGTGGCCAAAGATTTGGAGCACTGGACTAAAGTGCAGTCAAAAACCAGGAGCAATCCTTTCAACTATGTAGTCCAAATAGAGGCTGCAATGTCACAAACTCCCTGTGGACATGAAAGACAGGCTCCTCCGAGCGGCAGAAATAGCACGCGTTCCGGGAGCTCATGAATCAACTTAAACATTTATTTCACGGAATTGCTGCATGCAACACCCTGCTCCCCCACCCCCATTATATCCATCTGATTAGACACACACGCACCTCATCTCCCTTCTCTCTCCGTACGCCTGTAAATCTTCCCCTTCAAGTATTTAATCAATATCCTTTGAAAGTTATTGTTGAGTTTCTTCCTCCACCCTTTCAAGGCAGTGCATTCCAGATCATAGAAAAGAAAGATTCGCATTCCCATACCACCGCCCATGCCCTCAGGACATCCCATTTACTTCACATATTACTTATTATAGCCAGTTAAGTACTTTTGAAGTGTAGTCACTGTTGTAATGAAGGAAACACAGCAGCCAGTTTGCACACAGCAAACTACCAAAAACAGCGATGTGCTAATAACTAGATAATCTGTTTTTGTGATGTTGAGGAATAAACAGTAGCCAGGATAATAAGGAGAACTCGTGTGTTCTTCAGAACAGTGCCATGGAATCTTTTACATCCACCTGAGAGGACAGGCAGTGCCTCAGTTTAATGGCTGTCCAAAAGATGGCACCTCTGACAGTGCAGTGTTCCCTCAGTACTCCACTGACGTGTCAGCTCAGTGTGTAAAAACAAATTCTCCTTATCTTCCCTGGTTCTTTTTCCAATTACCTTATTAGAAGATTGCCAAAAGATGTCATAGACAAAAGGACAAAAAGGTGTTGACAGTGGTGATATTGACTAAAATCTACCTTTTAGCCTATTTCAATTCCCCCCCACCCCACACCCACTAGGGCTATCATACCCTTGATCGTCCTGCTTTCCATCCTTAATGTCCCCTTTAGCACATTTCTTAGTTAATACCACCACCGTCGACACCTCTTTGTCCTTTTGTCTATGACATCTTTTGGCAATCTCCACCTATCATTGGCCCTCTATCCAGCTCTACCTGTCCCACCCCCAACTCCCACCCCCACCTTAAACCAGCTTATATTTCACCTCATTTCTATTTTTCCTTAGTTCTGTTGAATAGTCACACAGACTCGAAACATTAACTGTGTTCCTCTCCACAGATGCTGTCAGACCTGCTGAGTTTTTCCAGGTATTTTTATTTTTGTTTTTGTTTTGGATTTCCAGCATCTGCAGTTTTTTGCTTTTAGCTTAGTGTTTAATTGACTGCCACTTCTCTTCAAGGAATGCCTACCTTGAAGAAGTATTGCTCTTCTCTCTGACAGGATTTCCGCCTCTCTCTTTTGCCTTGTTCACCTTCATTGCTTTCCATTTATCTCCTGGTGTATCACTGGCCCTTTATCCAGCTCTACCTGTCCCATCGCCACCACGCCCCCCCCCCCCCCACTCCCTAAACCAGCTTATATTTCACCTCTCTTCTATTTTTCCTTAGTTCTGTCGAAGAGTCATATGGACTCGAAACATTAACTGTGTTCATCTCTACAGATGCTGTCAGACCTACTGAGTTTTTCCAGGTATTTTTATTTTTGTTTTTGTCCAAGTTCTGTATGGCCAAACGACGAATGACAATAGACTTTCCTAAAATAACCCATGTTGCCGCAGTAACAGTACAAACAAATAAATATACCCCATCACAACCCAGAGTTGGTTCTAATGGAATGTGTAACTCGATTCAGTCAGTGTATTCCGGCTGGAGGTGTGCAGTGGTGTATTTAAGCACTGTATGAAAACAACAAATGCCTTGCAAGAGAACAATTGGACATTTGACACCAAGCCAGATAAAGAGACATTAGGACAGGTGACCAAACTCTTGGTCAAAAGGGTAGGTCTTGACGAGTGTCTTAAAAGGAGGAGCGGGAGGTAGAGGGGCTGCAATGTTTAGGGAAGGAATTCCAGAGCTTAGGGCCCAGGCTAGCTGGAAGCCAGGCCACCAATGGTGGGGGGATAAAAATTGGAGCCCCACAAAAGACCAGAATTGGAGGAGTGCATCAATCTCGGTTACACTGTAGGGTTGGAGGACTTACAGAGATAGGGAGAGGCCCGGTGAAAGAGAAAAACACATTGCATTTATATGGCACCTTTGACAATCTCAGGACATCCAAAACGCTTCACAGCCAACGAAGTACTCTCGAAGTGTAGTCCTTGTTGTAATGTAGGAAACACGGCAGCTAATTTACAGACAGCAAGCTCCCACACACAGCCGTGTGATAGTAACTGTTTTAGTGATGTTGGTTGAGTGATACACATTTACCAAGATACCAGGGGAGCCTCCCTTACTCTTCTTCAAAATAGTACCACGGAATCCTTTACGTCTACTTGAAAGAGCAAACGGGGCCTCAGTTTAATGCCTCATTCAAACAATGGCACCTCCGACACTCTCTCAGGGCTGCACTGGAGTGTCAGCCTTGATTTTTGTGCTCAGGTCTCTGCAGTATCACTTGAACCATGACCTTCTGACTCAAGAGGTGAGGGTGCTACACACCGAGCCCTGCAAACAAATACACAACATTCACTCTCCCGAGATCAGATAACAGATAGCACTAAAATGGCCAATTTCAAACTTTGTTTTTTAATGCACTGGTTTCTATGGCAACTCGACAGCTGATGCGAGCTTTTGATGTGCAGATATTTTTGTAAACTGCCCAGATGAAACTTGAACTCACATTCTCCAGATTATTAATCCAAGACTCTAGATGACTATCCAGTAACATAACGATGACTCTACACTGTAGGAGGTGTCAAAGACTCATATATCAGAGTTAGCCACACTCAAATCAAGCTCCTTCACGTGCTGTTATGATAATATCTACCTAACATGGAAGGAAAAGGAGAACCCTGACCCTGTCAGGTGTCCTGTCAGCGTCCTCTCACCAGTCAGATGATGGTAGGAATTAGCAGTACTGCCATCAAGCAACACCTGCCCACAGCTGACCTCTTCACCAATGCCCAGCCAGCCCAGCATTTATTTGACCAGCGTTTTTTTTCTAAATACACGGCTCCAGGTACAGGCAGTGCAACCTCATGTTGAGTGCCACAGCTGTCTCTCCTCGCAGCGCTGTTGACTCCTTCTCTGCGTGTCGTTCCAGGCACACACTCTAAATCTTCCCAGTGAGCAGGACTGGCCCCTCCCCCGAAACATCAAACGACAGCCCTGCTTCTTGTGCTCAGAAATGATAATAAGCAAGCGCCAGTTTGTGCTGCAACCTGACCTCAGAACAAGCAAAAGGTAAGCATGTGAGGGTAATGGTAGATAAAGGAACAGATAAGACAGACCTCCGGATGGCCCAAAGCATTTTACAGCCAATAAAGTATGAGGGCAATTACATAATGATGATGTAACTTGGCTGGTTATTCAGAGACCTAGACTAATGCTCTGTAGACATGAGTTCAAAACCCACCACAGAAACTGGGAGAATCTGAATTCAACTAATTAGTAAACCTGAAACAAAACACTGATCTTATTACCAATCCTGAAACTACCAGATTATTGTAAAAAAAAACCCCTCTGGTTCACCAATGTCCTTTGGGGAAGGAAATCTGTCATCATTACCTGGTCTGGCCTACATGTGACTTCATACCCCCAACATTGCGTTTGACTCTTAACTGCCCTCTAAGATAGCCTAGCAAACCACTCAGTTATATCAAAGCTTTGAGGGTGTACCCCCCTTCTCAAGGGCAATTAGGGATGGGTAATAAATGCTCTGCTTGCCACCAGTACTGACGTCCAAAGACTGAATAATAAAAGCTACTTTTGAAGTCTACTTTCGCTTTATGACACTCCTGTGAAGTGTCTTGGGTGTTTTATTATCTTAAAGGTGCTAAATGTAAGTTGCATTTTTGTTATATTATCGCTGTTGTAATATCGGAAAGCCAACGGTACTTTGGGATGTCCTGAGATTGTGAGTGGTGCTATATAAATGCAAGTCCTTTCTTTCATTCAGAAACATTTTCTTCTCAATAGACACTTATTTATTATTTATTGGAGATGGAGTGGGGGGGCGGGGGGCGGTGAAAGGGCAGAACCATCCAATCAGATAATGAAGGGTTAGCTCGCTTTCTGATTGGCCATGGGAAGACAGCTCATTGTGAGGATGGACGTGTCAGCCAATCTATGGCGGGAGTGAGGCAGCGGCAGGGATTGGGGGTGGGGGCGGGGTTGGTGTACCATTTAAAGGAGGGCGGGTGACTGCGTGAAAAAAAATCTCCAGGAATGTGTCCAGCCAGAGTTGGCAACCCAGGTTTTCACGAACATTTGGTAATGAAAACTGCAGGAAAAGAAGGAAGTGGAAGAAGAAGAACCGGAAAAGAGAGCAGCATGGGGAGTTGTGCTGAACGATCTTGTGTATAGAGTTAGATTTTCAAAGTAAAAAAGTAGGCCTTTCTGTTCAATTAATAAACCTGAATGACATCTTTCAGGAGAGTTCACTTCTTACAGCCAGACTGCTGCCCCTAAATACCTCCAAGTTAGTGAAGCATCAGCTCCCAGACACATCAAGGTCTCACTTTTACTCCCGAGCTCCTCTCTGACAAAGGGTCTCACATAGGTCTAGATAAGGCCAGGCCTATTTATTTCCCACTCCCCAGCTATCTCCTAACTGCTAACCTCCCCTTGTCCTCTATCACTGGCGAAGAAAGTTTTGTTTAATATTGGTTTTTATTTCGTTTTCGCCTCTTTTGATTTCCCTCCTACTGACTCCGTTTGGAGGAGTTCCTTAAAGAGAAAATCCATTTTGAGAGCACACTCCTACCTGCAACAACTGGCTCCCTTATCTTTGGCATAGGGCAGGGGAGGAAAAAAAATCAATCAGATTTAAGTTGAGAATATGACTTTTTAGCTGCTGAGGAGCAATACTGCACTCACACACAGACAGACACACACACACACGAACACACAGGTCACGCTATTCACAAAGAGATTGGAGTGAGAGAGCTCAGTAATGGGGAGTCAGAGCTGGGGCAGAATCTTATGCTGCCCCAGTTGTTGAGTTTGGTGGCAGGGGGCATTTAATCACTCAGGAGGGTGGCGGGTAGGGGCCCAGCCACTTTCCTGCCTCCACCTGGATTAAGTTGGTGGCAGGAAGCCCATTGACGGCCTTCCCACTTACATTTGAGGCCCTTAAGTAGGGAATTTATGACCATGAGGGCCCTGTCCCACCACCACAGGTATTAGTCCAGTGGCAGGCGAGGTCTC
The DNA here is from genome assembly GCF_017639515.1 of Carcharodon carcharias. NCBI lineage: Eukaryota > Metazoa > Chordata > Chondrichthyes > Lamniformes > Lamnidae > Carcharodon > Carcharodon carcharias. The sequence continues at coordinate 15,575,436 of NC_054480.1, forward strand.
ATAACACAAAGATCATGGTAGGCAAACCCTGCTATGTTTGCTCAGTTGTGGGCTCCTAGTAGTTGTGGGGGTGGGGGGGAGGTTGGGGGGGTGTCTGCAGGTGTCCCTTGTTCAAAGGCATTCAGTGCCTGATCAAGGGGTTGGGCATTAGGGAGGGGGAGGCCTGCTGAGAGCCATCCCACTGCCCTTGCTGATGACCTGCCTCCCCCATGACACTCACCCTGTGACCCACTTCCCACCATCACCTGGGTACCTGGGTACCTTCCCGAACGGTCTTGAGTGGATGTGGTACCAGCAGCAACCATCACCCCTCTAGTGGCGCTGCTGTTTAATAGACGTGCCAGCCTCTGATTGGCTGGCTGTTCTCAGCAGGTGGGACTTCCCATCCCCAAGCTCCTTGATCCTGGGAAAAGGCTCATCGCTGGCCTCTCAAGTGCCCAAGTGAAACAAGATATGGTGGGCATTCCCTAAAGGAGGTGATGTGGGGCTCACTTCCACAGGGTTTCACCAGTGACACAGAAGGCCTGCCGAACCTAATAGTGGGGCTGCATTATCATTTTCTTTCTTAGTTTCCTGCCGGCAGCCAGGCAGGTTGAAAGGATGGTCTACTGCCAGGCAAGAGGGTCAACAGCAGGAGGTCGCAGCCAGGGACAATTGTCCCTAACAATCAAGAGAGACCGAGTCTTCCCGAGTTGTGGGGCTTGCCAGGACCCAGAAATGGTACAGGAGGGGAGAAAATATCAGAGGTGGAGGAGGATGGTAGGTGTGGGGGTCAGCCAATCGTGGGGCTGGGATGTTGAGTGGGGAGGGGGGTGCTGTTCAGACTCCGAAATTGAACTTGGTTGAAGGAGGGGAGTTGACAGGGGTGGGTGGTGGGTGCTCATTGATTGTGGCAGTGAGAAGAGGATACAATTGACCAAAGGGAAGTTGAAGGTTTTCTTGAACGGCCAGGGGAAAGCAATCCTGCTGCGCTTGACCCACAAGCAGTGCTTTTAAAAAGTCACTAATCGGCTTGATCTAGCTGCTTCAGTCTCCATTTCATTTTTGATTTCCTAAGCTTTGGGAAACCAGCGGCTGTTAACTCTACATCAGGCTCCATCTGATTTCAATAGTGTAGCAACAATAACAGTTACTTCCAGTTTAACTCTGTTTTTCTCTCCACAGATGCTGCCGGATCTGCTGAGTATTTCCAGCATTTTTCTGTTCCAGATTTCCAGTATTTGTAGTATCTTACATTTGCATTTATATAGCAACTCTAACATAGCCAAACATCCCAAGATGCTTCACAGGAATGTTTAGCGAAATTTCACTCTGAGCCACATAAGGGGATATGAGGACAGGTGAAATATCACACCTCACCATGGTGGAATGTATGCATGCTATGCAGGTTGCCACTGTGAAAATGGCAACAGGTACATTAAGAGGCAGATTGGGAATGAGCCTCCCAATTTTAATTTTTGACCCCACACAAGCATTCATCCACCCACCAACAACTCGGTGAAAGACGCTCTTTGGTCAGCCCGAGACTTGCTGGTCTTCCAGTGCAAACAGCTGTCGGTGACAGAGTGTTGTAGGCTGGCATATTCCAAGGTCCAGCACTATGTGCTGAGGGTTGCAGGAAAGCTTGGGGCAACTACCAGGACAGTTCAAAGGGGAAAGGCCACTGTCTGTAAGTCTCCGGCCATAGTCGACCGGGGAGCTGGAACCCATGTTGAACCCCTTAGGCTGCTTGCAGCAAAAAAAGTTAAAATGTAAATATACATTGTAAATACAACCTGCAGTGAGCGGGTTGGTGGAGTATCTTGTGTACTCTACTGAAAGAAACAATCTGTATTGCACTTTATGTAATGTCAAACTTGAATCTTTATGTAATGTACTTTTATAAATTTTATGAATAAAAGCATATATTTTGAAATTTAAAAAGATGCTTCCCTTGCAAATCAAATTCAAGCAGTTAACCAAAGTGTGTGTGGGCAGTGGTTATACTTCAAAAGCACTCAACTGGCTGTAAAGTCACTCGGCCCATCTGCTCTATGTCAGTGTTTATGCTCCACACAAACCTCCTCCCAACTGTCTTCGTTCTAATCCTATCAGCATGTCCTTCAAATCCTCTCTTCAGCATACGATTGTCTATATTCCCCTTGAACGCATCAATATAATTCACCTCAATAGGTCTTGTAATGCTGTAATGCTCCTATGAAGTGGCTAGGGAGCTTTATTATGATGAAGGCATAATATAAATAAAAGTTTTTATTGAGGCAGTGAGTTCCACATTCTAACCACTCTCTGGGTAAAAGATTTTCTCCTGAATTCCCTATCAGGTTTATTAATGACTATTCCACTTATTCTCTTGATATCCCACAAGTAGAAAAATCTTATATCGTCGTTGTCACCTGTTCCTAATTTTAAAGGTGATGACTGACCTGCTGAGCATTTGCTGATGTTTACTCTTTTAACCATGTCACTGAGGCAAAGTCCTGCACACTATTACCAAAATCACTCTGAAACCATTACAGTTTGGATTCTGGGAGACCAGTGGCTGTGAGACAGCCCCCGAGTTGTTGACGCTGTTAAATCCAGCTCTTTGTCATGGCAACAGATTAAAAAACCTGTGAGAAGTTGTGTCTGCCGAGCCTGTTGCTAAGATAAGTCAGCAGAATTACGAGCGTGGATAAGTGGGAAGCCAGCACACAGTTGCCAGCTTTAGCAGCATAATCACCAGCAATCAGCTCAAGGGTCCTGGAATGCAAACTGAGACAGTGTCAGTATAAGAGCAGATTATTGTATTTGTAAACACAAAGGGTTTGAGGTGCACCCTTTGCCTGTGCTGCAACCTCAGCTGTTTATGCAGGTAGCTGAGGGGAAGGGGTGAGCAGTAGATCTTGCCATACTTATATTGGCTGTTCTTAAAGTGCAATTGAATCACGCCTGGTGAGGAATCAAAGGCACTTGTGCTCAAAATGCAAGAGTTTCTGACCAGCCACCAATTGTTTACACGATTAAAATCATGATGTCACGGTTTATTGGGCAGCAGAGATCCCTGCACACCTGTACATTTCGGAGATTTGGACAACCTACAAGAGGCACCTCAAAACACTGGAGAAGCACCACCAGTAGTGCTTTCACAAGATCCTCCAAATCTGGTGGCAAGGAAGGTGGTCTAAAAGCAGAGTGCTCTCCCAGGCCAACCTGCCCAGCATCGAGGTGCTAATCACTCAAAACCAGCCCCGCTGGGCGGTACATGTCGTTCGTATACCTGACACCAGCCTCCCAAAGCAACTGCTCGACTCAGAACTCGGTCACGGCAGGAGGTTCCCATGGGGACAGTGGGAATGCTTAGGGATGTCCTCCAAGCAACCCTGAAGAGATCAAACATCCCCACCGATTCATGGGAGACCCTGGCTCGCGACTGACCAAAGTGGAGAAGGCTCAATCGGGATAGGCACCGAACACATCGCGAGACTTCGTCGGGAATGTACAGAGGCGAAGGTGAGGAGTCAGAGAGAGTGAGCAAACCGACAAACAACCCATCTACTCAAAACTTCCAGCACCAGCACCCCACATGTGACAGAGCCTGAAGGTCGCACATTGGACTTATCAGCCATCTCAGAACCCATCCAGTCAGAGTGGATGTAGGTCATTCTTGATTCCGAGGGATAGACTAAGGGGAGAGAGATTTGTTTATACAACCAAAATCCATATCACCCAGAAAAAGTATAAACCCTGGATGAACTGGATCTATGACCCAGGCATTCATTCCCTGTCTGGTGAAAACTGGTAAGGTATAGCAGAGTGAGGGGCACTTAAAATCAGGGGAACAACTTACCCCTCTGATACCACTGCCTTCCCACTGTTGACCTGCTTAGAGGTTCTGATGAACGGTCACAGACCTGAAACGTTGGCCAGGATTTTCCAGCCCCACCGTGGTAGGACCTGATGCAGGGGATGCAGCAGTTAAGCCAAAGGTCTATTGACTTGCAGTGGAACCAGATGATCCTGGTGGTAGGCAGGGCTGGAAAATCCCACCCGCTAACTCTTTTTCTCGCTCCACAGATGCTGCCAGACCTGATGAATATTTCCAACATTTTTTGTTTTTATTTCAGATTTCCAGCACCTGCAGTATTTTATGTTTGCAGATCTATCAGCTGTGTCTCAGGAGGCTAACACTCTTACACTCTGAGTCAAAAGGTTGTGCGTTCAGATCCCTCTCCAGAGACTTATGCACCAAAACCTAGGCTGATGCTTCAGTGCAGTGGTGAGGGAGTGCTGCACTGTCCAAGACTTCGCAACCCTTTGAATGAAATAATTTCTCCTCATCTCAGTTCTAAATGATCGGCCTCTTATCCTGAAACTGTGCCCCCCGTGTTTTAGATTCCCCAACCAGCAGAAACAACCTTTCAATGTCTACCCTGTCAAGCCCCTTCAGAATTTCGTAGTTTTCAATGAGATCACCTCTCATTCTTCTAAACTCCAGAGAATATAAACCCAATTTACTCAGCCTCTTATCACAGGACAACAGCCTCATCCCAGGGACCAACTTAATGAACCTTTGCTGTACTGCCTGTACTGCAATTATATCGTTTCTTAACTTTGGAGAGCAAAACTGCACACAGTATTCCAGGTGTAGTCTCACCAAAACCCTGTACAATTGTAGCAAGACTTCTTTATTCCTGTACTCCAATCCCCTTGCAATAAAGGCCAATATGCCATTTGCCTTCCTAATTGCTTGCTTACCTGCATGCTCACTTTCTGCCTACCTTGTACGAGCACACCTAAGTTTCTTTGAGCTTCAACACTTACTCCATTTGCCATCTTGTTGCCCACCCACTTAACCTGTCCACATTTCCTTGCAGCCTCTCTGTGTCCTCCCCACAGCTTACCTTTCCACCTAGTTTGGTATCATCAGCGACTGATGAGGCATTCAAAACAATTGGTCTCAATATATAGAACATCTCACATTCTACTTTCAAGCCAACAAAATCACAGGGGAGGAAAAGAGGACAGCAATTCTCCTGAGCATTTTTGGGAGCAAGACCTAGAGTTTAATTCGAAGCTTGATGGCCCGCTGTGTCCCTGATTTAAAGACCGTCAGTGAATTAGTAGACCTCGTTAAGGGACATTTTCAACCCAAGCCCTCAGTCACAATGCAGAGGTTCAGGTTCAATTCATGGAATAGAGGCCCAGGGGAGACCTTTGCTGCTTATGTGGCGAAATTAAAACAACTAATGGATTATTGAGAGTTCAATGAAATGCTGAATGACATGCTCAGGGATCGTTTGGATGTGGCGTGCAGGAAGATGCTATTCAGCGAAGATTGCTGGCTGAAGTGAATCTTGATTTTAAGAAAGCATTAGAAATAGCGCTGGTGATGGAAAGCACTGTAAGGGATTCACAAGCAATTCAAGGGCTGCAAAACTGCGCAGTTTTCCTACCTGGACGTGAACAGTCAGCCGAAAGTGGTGCAAAAAGCTGGGACTCTGCCACTATGTGGAAAACAGCTTCTGCTAATCGAAAAATGAGAGGAAACAGCTTAGCAGTAAAGTCAAAAACTAATTTTTTATCAACGTGGAGACAATCATTCTTCTAACAATTGGCAATTTTAAAAAGTAGGCTGTTATTTCTGAAATAATGAGACAGTGCGAAGCGAGATTTAAACAGGCTTCCAGACAATAATCGAAGTTCAATGAAGTCTATAGTGTGGAAGAGCCAGAAACAACCAATTCTGACATTTATTCATTATCCAACATGAATGTTGGAAAGACAGAGCCAATTATTGTCATGGTGCAAGTGAATGGTAAACCCTTAATAATACAGGTGTTTCTACCACTATAATAGCAGAACACACTTTCAGATATTTAAATAAAGGTGATCAAAAATTAAATTTGGAACAAACACCTGGCAAGTTGAAAACGTACACAGGTGTAGACATCCAGGTAAAAAGTGTCACCAGAGTAACAGTTCATTATAGACACCAAACAGCACATCTACCCGTGATGGTGTTAGAAGATAGAGGACCAAGACTTCTAGGTCAAAATTGGTTGAGGGAAATTAACCTTGATTGGCCAGTGAGCTTTCAATAGGAAGCAGGAAGAATTCCTGAGTTGGAAAAGGAACAAGGCAAGGTACTTCAGAAAGAGCCTGGAGAGTCCAAGGACCACAATAGGATGAAAGAGGAGTGTGTGGCCACTCAGCAACCTGAAGAAATGAAGACTGTCTTAAACAAGGACATGGAAGAACAGCAGAAGAAACTCAAGGAGACTCTGCTGAATGACAGAGTTCAAGTTGAAGCGAGTGAATTTCACAAAGAAAAGGAAACCTGTTGAAAGACTTTCACACACTACAAGGATCCAGCAGGTCAAAGTTTTTGCCTCTGAAAATTAACAAAGAGAAACAGGAAGAACTTAACATCACTCTAAACAAACTGAAGAACCAGTTGGCAGAGAAGACGCAGCAACCTTTAAGTTTCCAGGAGGAAGCCAACAGATACGAGAAGACAGAAGAGCTGAAGAGTCAGCTGCATGAAGCCAAAGAGGTTTTAAAAGCAAAAGTTGTAGAACTTTCCAAGATAAGAGCAGATAATGAAATCATGGGTGGCTCAATTACTGATCTCAGACAAGTTCATATTGCATCTGAGAGAAGTCTGGCCAACAGTGAAGTCAAAAAGACGGCCAAGGCTAAATTCTGTGGTAGAAAGAAGACAACATGTAGGAAGAGGATGCAGAATTACTGATGAGGCGCCATCTTCGGACAAGACTAAGTCCAATACTTCCCAGTTTGGAGGGGAAGGTGGAAAAAGCCAAAGGAACCAAAAAGCGACTTATGGTTTGCAGAGTCGTGAGTGACAATTTACTGTTGGAGCAGCAGTATATGTAATGAATTTCAGTGGAGTAACCGAAGTGGCTACCTGGTAAGGTAACTCCTGTGACTGGACCATTGTCGTACCACATGAAAGTGGAGGGCTGGATCACCCATAAGCAAGTGGATCATTTAGGGAGGAGGGAGATACCCCAACAAAATGATGCTCCACCTGTAACCATTGCTAAACCTGTGGTTCCAAGTACAGACATGCCCGATATCTCAGTCGGAGAGGAAGACACTGAACTGCCTTGTGCCTAATGAGGTACCTGATGTTAATGTGGTTCCAGAGAATGTGTTTCCTACAAAAGTATTTGAAGTCGTGGAGCTACAACATTCCGCAAGGACCAGGAAACCACTTGGAAGACTGAACTTGTAATTTCATGACCTGTGTAAATATTGTAATGTCGTGAGATAAATATCCTTGTAAATACAAAATGTACAGAAAAGTTAAAGGGGAAGGAATGCAGTAATTATAGTTTTGTTAAATGTAGGACTGTAGCTTTAAGAGTAATCCTGAGCTATAAGATCACATGATGTGTAAACCAATGTGTTAGCAGCGCAGGGAATCTCTAGGAGGGAGTTCTTCTTTAATTGTGGAGTTTGATGCACACGTGTAGTTGCTGCTATTTGTCTTGTAAATAATGTTGTTTCCATTAAGAAAAGTTGTCTGGAAGATCAACTCTATAACAGTATAGATATCTTGCAGTGTTTTAGACCCAAAAGAGATTTAGAGATAGGAATGAGCAAGAGGCCATGAAAGGATTTGAAAACAAGGGTGAGAATATGAAGGCAAGCTGTTATTTTAATCATGTGAAAGCAAAATCTTTATTTCCCTAAGGTAATGAAAAAGTTAATGCTATACAGCATAATAACTTTTGAGTGTTTTTAAAGAATCCAGTATTGATTTAGCCAGCCTGAAAATCAGATGGGCAGAGGAGAGTTGCAATTGAGAAGAATGGAGGTGGGTTAGCAGGGGTGGTGTGCAGGGGATCTAGGGTTCAGGGGTCATAGGGTAGCGCCCCAGAATGTAGGTGCTAATCACTATTAATGAGGATATGAAACTCAGCGAGGAAGGCAGAAAAGACAGCTGCAGAACCAAACTCACACAAGAAACGATCTGCCCAGATAGGCCTAAGTGGTAGGTTCAAAGTTATGCTTAATGCAATCAATGAAAGGAAACAGGGTGGGAAAGCTTAACATTAGAATTGATCAAAAAGTCTTGCATTTACATAGTGCCTTTCATGAATCAAGACATCCCAAAGCACTTTGCAACCAATGGGTTAAGCAACTCGCTAAACCTCCTTTGATTACACCTTCCAAACCCCATTCCTCTACCACTTAGGGGTAAGGACAAGAGCAGTAGCCGCATGGGAACACCACCACCTGTGAGTTCTCCTCCAAATCACACACCATCCTGACTTGGAAATACATCACTGTTCCTTCACGTTCGCTGGATCAAAATCCTGGAACTCTCTTCCTAACAGCACTGTGGGTGCACCTGCAGCATATGGACTGCAACGGTTCAAGAAGACAGCTCACCACCACCTTCTCAAGGGCAATTTGAAATGGGCAATAAATACTGGCCTTCCAGGGATGCTCACATCCTGTGAAAGAATATATTTTTAAAAACCCAGGTATTGAGACCTTGCACTGTATATAAAAAAAAAATCTTGCAATTCTCCATGCATTGAAACCAACATCTGTGCGCTAACTTGCACCAGAAGATTCGGGTTCACCAAATTCCCCATCAAAAGTTGTATTCACACCCTCCTCCAGGAGCTCAATGGACCATTAATTAGATGCAAGAAGGTTCCCCAGACACTCCTGCACCACACCACCGCCCCCACCACACCCCCGCTTTGGAAATCAGCTTGATTCTCAGAAATACAAAGACATCCTCCATGAACGCAATCTTTAAATCACGGCCACACCCATTCATGACCCTGTTGGTAATTGAAAATCCAGCCTGTGAAGCCATTGTGGCACAGAAGTAGCCATTCAGCCCATCCAGCAGCAACCTATCTATTTTTGATGTGCTACTCTTTTAGTCCCTTTTTTATCTGATTACTGGTTGAGTATGGTTCCAATGATATTAGCAAACTGCCAGCACATTGCCCAGGTCAGTGGCCATACTTTCCCAGACAGCCAGAGTTAATGGACTATTTGACCAAGAAAGGAATCAGTCTGATCCAGTTATTGCTCAGCGTTATCTATGCATATACTTTCCAGCAGTGGGGCTTGGGGGAGATGGTGGGTGCGGTGGCATTCGGAATCACTAAGCAGATTAGAAGAAAAATCTGGCTCTCTTCTTTTTCGCAATCCATAGTGGGTGAGGCAAAACACAGCAAATTCAAATTTATTTTTGGAGAAAAGTCTATTTTTTTTTAAGAAGAACAGATAATTCTGGAAACACCCAGTAGGTCAGGCAGCATCTGTGGAGAGAAACAGAGTTAAAGTTTCAGGTTGATGATTTTTTTTTCAGATTATCAGCATCTGCAGTAGTTTGCTTCTCTATTTCCATTTCTCGTGTGCATCTGTCTACAAAATCATAAATAAAAGCACAATTCTACAGAAATGGATACAGAAAATGAAAGAACGTACATTAGCAGCTTAGGGAGCAGCTGTGGAATGAAACTTAACATCTCAGGTTGTTGGCCTTTTATCAGATTAAAAGTTTTTGAGCAAGTATAGAACCAGGAAGTAAATGGGGAGGGGGACTGAATAGTATATGGGGGGGTCGGGGGGAAGGTCAATGATAGGGCGGAGGGCAGGAGCGATTAACTGACAGAAGAATGATGGTACAAGGCCAAAGGAGGCAGAAAGGGGCAAGTAAAGAAACAAAACATCAGTCTGAAGGTGGTGTAAATTGTGCAACAGAATAATAGTGGCAGCGAAGGAAGCATTGAAAATCTGGCAAAGGGGAGAGCTTTGCCCTGGTCCATGGGCAAGGTGGAGAAGGGTAGAGAGGCACAAGGATGCAGGCCACCCAGCCTGCTGTGCAACATGAAGGAGAATCCCCACCCAAGCTTCAGCCCACACTTCTCCCAGTGACTCTGATGTATGCCATCAACAACACCAACAACTTGTAATTTATACTGTGCTTTTAATGCAATAAAACATCCCAAAGACAGTTCACAGGACATTACATGATACGACACCAAGCCACAAGGAAATATGTCAGATGACCAAAAACTTGGTCATTGAGCTACATTCATTCCTTTTGTTTGCATATATAAGGATACGTTCAAATATTGCAAATTTTTGAATTACCTGGGAGCTTCGGGAGCCTATAATTTCTCCCTTGCTTTCTCCATGGCAATGCCTTGGCCAATCAGAATCCACTTGCCAACCAATAAGCATCTTTTTCTCCTGTAGTAATTGTTGTGATCATTTGAAATTTGGCATTCTTGCATTTGTCCTGATGAGTGCAAGATGAAAAGTTTCAACAAGCTCTCCTTTCAGCAATTACAAGTACAGAGGCAGTGAAAAATGGGGTGGGAGGAGAAGGACTGTGATTGGTTTAGGGCAGTATTGATTTAATAAAAAGTATGATGATGGTGATACAAGGTAAAGTGGGTGACAATGGGACAAATAAAGAGACAAATTGGGTTTGGAAGAGCTGTAAATGATAACCTGCTCTCTGAGAAAGTGCAAGCAGTGGTTGTGATGTGAAGTTGTTGAACTTGATGTGGAGGCTGGAAGGCTGCAAAGTGCCAAATCTAAAGGTGCTGCTCCTTGAGTTTCATTGGAACATGGCAGGAGGCTGGATGCTGCAAAGTGTGTCTTCACAGCTATTACTGCTTAGGATCAAGCTGAGTGTCACATATCAGAAACCCTGAGAAATCCACAAAGCAATTCCATTTATTTGAAATGGAGAACATTCCATCCCCCTGCCCCACCCTCGGAGTACACCTGGCTAGGTCTAGGGTGCTTAGATGCCAGGTGACGTCAGTCACAACTTGGGGCCCCAAAGTGTCAATACAGTTACTGGTTCAAATTATGTAATTTACCAGCATACAGTGCAGGTAAACCATCCATTGCTTATTCAGCTAAGACCACATTATTGAATGAAGCATTGACTTGTGTGGTTACCCAGAGCCAAGTAACAAATCCATGCAATAGTTTCGATGAAAAGAATGGCTGAACAGTCATGATGTCAAGTACTGTGAACACATTCAGTTATTGGACCATCAAGTTTACCAGAGTTGACTCTGTTCCAATCTGCCATCAATCAGACATGTTATCTTAGAGCCAACTCAGAGACCTTTTACTTTCAAGAAAGATCAGGAAATATTAGTACAGAGATAAAAACAAAAATACTGCAGATGCTGGAAATCCAAAACAAAAACAGAATTACTTGGAAAAACTCAGCAGGTCTGGCAGCATCGGTGGAGAAGAAAAGAGTTGACGTTTCGAGTCCTCATGACCCTTCGACAGAACTTGAGTTCGAGTCCAAGAAAGAGTTGAAATATAAGCTGGTTTAAGGTGTGTGTGTGGGGGGCGGAGAGATAGAGAGAGAGGTGGGGGGGGGGGTGTGGTTGTAGGGAAACAAGCAGTGATAGAAGCGGATCATCAAAAGATGTCAACGACAATAGTACAATAGAACACATAGGTGTTAAAGTTAAAGTTGGTGATATCTAAACGAATGTGCTAATTAAGAATGGATGGTAGGGCACTCAAGGTATAGCTCTAGTGGGGTTTTTTTCTATATAATGGAACTAGGTGGGAAAAGGAAAATCTTTATAATTTATTGGAAAAAAAAAGGGGGAAACAGAAAGGGGATGGGGATGGGGGAGGGAGCTCACGACCTAAAGTTGTTGAATTCAATATTCAGTCTGGAAGGCTGTAAAGTCCCTAGTCGGAAGATGAGGTGTTGTTCCTCCAGTTTACGTTGGGCTTCACGGGAACAATGCAGCAAGCCAAGGACAGACATGTGGGCAAGAGAGCAGGGTGGAGTGTTAAAATGGCAAGCGACAGGGAGGTTTGGGTCATTCTTGCGGACAGACCGCAGGTGTTCTGCAAAGCGGTCGCCCAGTTTACGCTTGGTCTCTCCAATGTAGAGGAGACCACATTGGGAGCAACGAATGCAGTAGACTAAGTTGGGGGAAATGCAAGTGAAATGCTGCTTCACTTGAAAGGAGTGTTTGGGTCCTTGGACGGTGAGGAGAGAGAAAGTGAAGGGGCAGGTGTTGCATCGTTTGCGTGGGCATGGGGTGGTGCCATAGGAGGGGGTTGAGGAGTAGGGGGTGATGGAGGAGTGGACCAGGGTGTCCCGGAGGGAGCGATCCCTACGGAATACCGATAAGGGGGGTGAAGGGAAGATGTGTTTGGTGGTGGCATCATGCTGGAGTTGGCGGAAATGGCGGAGGATGATCCTTTGAATGCGGAGGCTGGTGGGGTGATAAGTGAGGACAAGGGGGACCCTATCATGTTTCTGGGAGGGAGGAGAAGGCGTGAGGGCGGATGCGCGGGAGATGGGCCGGACACGGTTGAGGGCCCTGTCAACGACCGTGGGTGGAAAACCTCGGTTAAGGAAGAAGGAGGACATGTCAGAGGAACTGTTTTTGAATGTAGCATCATCGGAACAGATGCGACGGAGGCGAAGGAACTGAGAGAATGGGATGGAGTCCTTACAGGAAGCGGGGTGTGAGGAGCTGTAGTCGAGATAGCTGTGGGAGTCGGTGGGTTTGTAATGGATATTGGTGGACAGTCTATCACCAGAGATTGAGACAGAGAGGTCAAGGAAGGGAAGGGAAGGGAAGTGTCAGAGATGGACCACGTGAAAATGATGGAGGGGTGGAGATTGGAAGCAAAATTAATAAGTTTTTCCAAGTCCCGACAAGAGCATGAAGCGGCACCGAAGTAATCATCGATGTACCGGAGAAAGAGTTGTGGAAGGGGGCTGGAGTATTGCAGTCCTACTGCGGTCTGTCCGCAAGAATGACCCAAACCTCCCTGTCGCTTGCCATTTTAACACTCCACCCTGCTCTCTTGCCCACATGTCTGTCCTTGGCTTGCTGCATTGTTCCCATGAAGCCCAACGTAAACTGGAGGAACAACACCTCATCTTCCGACTAGGGACTTTACAGCCTTCCGGACTGAATATTGAATTCAACAACTTTAGGTCGTGAGCTCCCTCCCCCATCCCCACCCCCTTTCTGTTTCCCCCTTCCTTTTTTTTTTCCAATAAATTATAAAGATTTTCCTTTTCCCACCTATTTCCATTATATAAAAAAAAACCCCACTAGAGCTATACCTTGAGTGCCCTACCATCCATTCTTAATTAGCACATTCGTTTAGATATCACCAACTTTAACTTTAACACCTATGTGTTCTATTGTACTATTGTCGTTGACATCTTTTGATGATCTGCTTCTATCACTGCTTGTTTGTCCCTACAACCACACACCCCACCCCCACCTCTCTCTCTCTCTCTCTCTCTCCGCCCCCCCCCCCACACACACACCTTAAACCAGCTTATATTTCAACTCTTTCTTGGACTCGAACTCAAGTTCTGTCGAAGGGTCAGGAGGACTCGAAACGTCAACTCTTTTCTTCTCCACCGATGCTGCCAGACCTGCTGAGTTTTTCCAGGTAATTCTGTTTTTGTTTAGGAAATATTAGTACTCATTTTACTGTTTGCCCCATTATAATGCTTCCCACTGAAAGTGGGCATATGTCTTCAACTGATAATCACACTGCTTCAAAGGACCAATCAATGCTTGGAGATCTACTTGGAAATCAAATCCTAGAGTGTGAAGGGGCCATATTGGTAATGGCCATTTGTTTCCCTCTCCTCCCCTTAGCTCATCACCTCTGGCTGAGGTACAATTCCATAGTTGCCAGAACATTGACTTAAATGTTCCTCATTCAAGTATGAATGGAACAGAAGCAACTGGCTGTTCAGCTTCAAGGATCATTACAACCAAGATCGATCCCTTCCTCACCGATTGTTGCCACATTTTCTTGCAAAGGTTACTTAAATGGATAGCACCTGAAACTGAATCCCTATTGGGAGTCAATAACTAACACCGCAGACAAGATTAACTAACTCAGTACAGGCCAAGTATTGAACTTGAGATATTCTTGTTCTATGTAGCATCATCCCTGGTCAAAGGGGTGTTGGGAGGTTTTTCAATATTTTCCTCTTTAGTGCGGGTTGACAGTTAAATGGAAATAAATGGCCCTGAAGAACAAATTGAAAGTTTGTTATTTCTTTCATCTTCAGTGTGTGCCACTGTCAAGACAAGCTTTTATCGTCAATCCAGAACTATCCTCGCAGCCGTGACAAGCTCTTCTTGAACTGCTGCTGTCCTACAGTGCCATAAGATAGAGGGTTCCAGGATCTTATGCCCAATTCAGGATGGTGTTCCAATGAATTGGTTCTCTATGTCCTTGGTGGTAGAGGTCAGAGTTTGAGAGGGTGCTACTGAAGAAGCTTTGGCAAATTGCTGCAGTATTTCCTGTAGATAGTAGACTTCAGGTGCTGGTAGGGTTGGAAAGTTAGATTCGTGGATCAAATCACAATCACAGTAGGTCATTTAGCCCCAATTCTGATCTGCCACTCAGAGATTATGGCCAAACTGTATCTCACCCACCTTGGCTCTGTATCCTCTGGTATCCTTCTTTCAACCTTAAATTTAAAATAATTCATTGAGCTGGCATCAAATGCTTCATGTGCTAATGTTCCAGACTCCAACCACTCCTTGTGTGAAGTGCTTCCTAAGGTCCTTCCTGAATAGCCCAGTTGATTTGATGATTATGGCCCTTTTTCCTGGAGTCTCCAACCGATGAAAGATAGCTCTCTCTACCCACCCTATCAATTCCTTTGAAAATCCTAAAAACCTCAAAATCAAATCGCTGCCTAACCTGAAATGCTGGAATTAACCCGAATGTGCTTTGAACAATGATCAGTGTTCTATAATACAAAGATGTGACATAGAGCTCCTACTGAATGTTACATCCCAAAGTGTCGTGTAGCACTTGTTTTGTTTATCCTTCATATAAAATCTGGAATTAGGATTTTCTCCACTCATTCAGATAAACAGAATTGGTCAAACGCTTTATCCAGATGGAAAGCTCAGAAAATACTTTAGTCTTGAGGTCCAGTGTGTTAGGCTTTCCTGTAACTTTGTGACCCAGTGTGCTTGATCTGGAATTAGAAAGAGAACTAAATACAAGTCTGTTCCTCAGCACTCACCAACAGCCAAGATCGTAAATCAATTGTGTATTTATTAATAGGTCTAGAACAATTTTTCATATATATAAAATATCCAACATTTTTCATTGAGAATCTGAAACAATGCAGCCATCTACTCTGCCCCCATCCATACACATTTTCAGTTTGACCTCCAGTGGGATGCTCAGAGGCCAGCATCTAGTTATACCTACTTTATAGGGCAGAGAGCAAGCTTGATTAAAATTGTTATTTGTTTTCTTATTTGAAATTTCCATTGATTCTGTCCCACATTCTTGAGTTTTATGGTGGGTGGGGGGTGGGGGCTGGGGGTGCTTGACAGGAATATGGATAAGAAGTGGAGCAGCACTTCTTGAATTTCTCACTTACTCACAGGTGACCAGTAATGCAGCACTAAAATATCTGTAGCATTGTCACAGAAACATGTAAAGATAAATATTGAAGGCAACAGCAATCATCTTTCCATCCCAGAAGGGTGGAGGGGGCCCCCCCTCCACCTCTCTCTATCTCTATCTCTCCGCTCCCCACACACACACCTTAAACCAGCTTATATTTCAACTCTTTCTTGGACTCGAACTCAAGTTCTGTCGAAGGGTCATGAGGACTCGAAACGTCAATTCTTTTCTTCTCCGCCGATGCTGCCAGACCTGCTGAGTTTTTCCAGGTAATTCTGTTTTTGTTTTGACATAAGATGAACAATCAGTTAATTAATTACATGGTAGTGGCCAAGGGAGGATTGCTGACCAGGACAGAAGGGGACCACTAATGACTTCTTTGACTAGTGCCACGGGATCAGTAATGTCTGCCACAACAATGTCACCATCCAATGCATCATCTAAAAGGCCTTCTGTAAATCTAGTGGTGAGGGATGTGCTGCAATGACACAGTTCAACTCTAATTTACATGCTAAAAATCAGGCAGTGACTATTGTACCTGCAACTTTCAATCTATATCGCCTGGACCAATTTCCTAACCTTGAATCACATTGAATCGTTGCAGAGGTATGGTTCCAACGGCAGTGGATATCCTCCTCTATCTAAGCACGATGGGCAGTATTCACTGTGAACCTCAACAGTGAGTGTCATCAGGAGGCTACTAAACCGATGTGGTCAGCATGACTTAGTCTTATCCTAACCCTATCACCAATGACCATGTACCTCTAAGCAGGGGTTACTGGAGAGTCCGCAGCAATTTAGAGCCTGGCCAGCTTTGTCCTGTAAGATCAATCATAGCTACCCTATCACCACCCCTGCTGAGATCAGCTAACCCGATGCTGGCCTGCTGTCCAAGGCTCATTTCATCTCAAAACTACTGAGAGTGTGTGTTATTTTTGATGAGGTTAATATGTAAAGTTGTCAGGCACTCCTCTCCACCACAACCTCTATCTCACATAAGAGAGAAAGACACGTGGGTGCCAGAGTGTATTCAGCAGCCAGAAATTCAACTTAACCTCATCAGCTGCTGCCACCCTGTGGAGGAAAGACAAGCGAAGCCTGGAAGTAGGCGACTCCCCACAGCATCGCTCGTGTTCTGGGTACTTATGCAGCATTCAGATGGGAACTAAAATCAGCGCAGTTGTGAAACTGCAATGACACCATATTGACTTCATTCACATCAACCAGTCTAGGCTTCACTGTTAGAAACCGGGAGAAAAGAGAAGGCAGTGGGGGACCTGACAGAGTTCTAAGATAAATGAACGAGTTTAATAAGGTGGATATCCAGAAAATGTTTCTGCTTGTAAAGTAGAACAAAACTGGAAGTCAGAATCAAAAAGAGTTGCTAATGAATCCAAAAAGGAATTCAGGAGTAAGTTCTTTAAAAGAGTGGTGAGAATGTGAAACTCACTACCACATGGAGTATTGAGGAAAACAACAGAGATGCATTTAAGAAGCTAGATAACACTAGACAGAAGGAAGCAGAGGGTTCAGCTGTGAGGGTAAGATGAAGAGGGATGGGAGGAGGCTCATGTGAAGGGTAAACAGGCCAGTTAAATGAACATGGCCCATTTCTGTGCTTTATATGTAGGGAAAGTCAGCATGGTTTCAAGGGGAGGTCATGCCTGACAAATCTGTTAGAATTCTTTGAGGAGGTAACGAGTAGGTTAGACAAAGGAGAGCCAATGGATGTTATCTACTTGGACTTCCAGAAGGCCTTTGACAAGGTTCCGCACAGGAGGCTGCTCAGTAAGATAAGAGCCCATGGTGTTAGAGGCAAGGTACTAGCATGGATAGAAGGTTGACTGTCTGGCATGAGGCAGAGAGTGGGGATAAGGGGGTCCTTCTCAGGATGGCGGCCGGTGACTAGTGGAGTTCCGCAGGGGTCAGTGTTGGGAGCACAACTTTTCACTTTATACATTAATGATCTAGATGAAGGAACTGAGGACATCCTGGCTAAGTTTGCAGATGATACAAAGATAGGTGGAGGGACAGATAGTATTGAGGAGGCAGGGAGGCTGCAGAAGGATTTGGACAGGTTAGGAGAATGGGCAAAGAAGGTGCAGATGGAATACAAAGTGGGGAATTGTGAGGTCATGCACTTTGGTAGGAAGAATAGAGGGGTAGACTATTTTCTAAATGGGGAGAGAATTCAGAAATCTGGAATGCAAAGGGACTTGGGAGTCCTAGTCCAGGATTCTCTTAAGGTTAACTTGCAGGTTGACGCGGTAGTTAGGAAGGCAAATGCAATGTTGGCATTTATTTCGAGAGGGCTAGAGTATAAAAGCAGGGATGTGCTGCTAAGGCTTTATAAGGCTCTGGTCAGACCACATTTAGAATATTGTGAGCAATTTTGGGCCCCATATCTCAGGAAGGATGTGCTGGCCCTGGAGAGGGTCCAGAGAAGGTTCATGAGAATGATCCCAGGAATGAAAGGCTTAACATATGAGGAACGTTTGAGGACTCTGGGTCTATACTCAATGGAGTTTAGAAGGATGAGGGGGGATCTGATTGAAACTTACAGAATACTGAAAGGCC
Organism: Carcharodon carcharias; assembly: GCF_017639515.1. Lineage (NCBI taxonomy): Eukaryota > Metazoa > Chordata > Chondrichthyes > Lamniformes > Lamnidae > Carcharodon > Carcharodon carcharias. The sequence goes on from NC_054480.1 coordinate 15,593,463, forward strand.
TGGATAGAGTGGACATGGGGAAGATGTTTCCATTAGTAGGAGAGACTAGGACCCAAGGGCACAACCTCAGAGTAAAGGGAAGACCTTTTAGAACAGAGATGAGGAGAAACTTCTTTAGCCAGATAGTGGTGAATCTATGGAATTCATTGCCACAGAAGGCTGTGGAGGCCTGGTCATTGAGTGTATTTAAGACCAAGATAGATAGGTTCTTGATTGGTAAGGGGATCAAAGGTTACGGGGAGAAGGCGGGAGAATGGGGTTGAGAAACTTATCAGCCATGATTGAATGGCAGGGCAGACTTGATGGACCAAATGGCCTAATTTCTGCTCCTATGTCTTATGGAAAGTTGAATTTACACAGGACTTTGGGCTATAATAGTGAATCCAGGTAAGCAGACCACACCTCAAGAAAGGTTTAAATCATTTATGGCCCACACACCCATGAGAAAATTCCTCCTCTCAACATGTGTGAATTCATGGAAGAAATCAACCAGGATGCTTAATAACTCAATCACTAAAGGCAGTGCCTAACTAAGTGACGCAAACAAGACAATAAAAACAGAAAATACTGGAAAAACACAGCAGGTCCGGCAGCAACTATGGAGAGAGAAACAGGTGCTGCCAGACTTGAGTTTTTCCAGCGTTTTGTTTTTTATTTCAGATTTCCTGCATCTGCAGAATTTTGATTTTATCTTGATGCAAACAAGGTGAGCGGTTTAGCAACTGCCGTGTGCTAGATTAGCTAATCCCACCTCAACTAGCTTAGGGGAGCAACAACTGATCTGTATCACAGAGATTGAAAAAAAAAAATTACATCCAGGGTTTCTACTCAAACAACCTCTGCTCGAAAGTGTATGAATATGCTGCAAGAGATTAGGCTTAGTTTTGATGCAATCTCCTATATAGTGCAACAGGCTGGCCACTAGAGTTGAGTAAATTAATAGAGGGTTACAGGTGCCCGTAGAACTAAAACTGAAGCCTGTCAATGACTTCACGAGAAGAGAAAATTGTATCAAAATTTCTTTCCATAAACAATTTAAAAAGATGCAGACACAGAGACTTGGGGTTGAACATACAACTACTTGAAGGTGGCAGGACAAGTTGAGCAGGTTGTTTAAGGAAGGGTGCAGTGGAGGTTCATTAGAGTGGTCTCAGAAATGAGGGGCTGCAGTTTTGTGGACAGACTAGAGAAGCTGCAAATGTTTTCCTTAGATCAGAGCAGCATAAGGGAAGATTTAATGGAGGTACCCAGAATTACGAGGGGTTGAGAAAGGGTAAATAAGGAGAAACTCTTTCCACTGGTGGGAGGGTCAGTAACCAGAGGAGACAGAATTGAAGTAATTGGCAACGATCCAGGAGAGAGATGAGGAGAGTGAGCTGGTGTGATCTGCAATGCACTGCCTGGAAAGGTGGTGGAAGTAGATTCATTAGTAAGTTTCAAAAGGGAACTAGATAAATACCTGATAGATACAATGGGCTGAATGGGTTTCTTCTACATGAGAAATAGGAGCATGAGTAGGTTGTTTGGCTCCTTGAGCTTGCTCTGCATCTATGCTTGATGATGCTATGAATTGGCTATATTGAAAATATTTAATTGTCAGCCAAGATTAATTTTAAGAATGCATGGTTATAATTTATTGCTGCTTTTGATTTGCAGTCTGAGTTTTGATGATGATGAACAGGACCCTAGAGGTGAGAAGAGCAGTCAGCAGTATATTTGCATATAAACAACTGAAGCTGACCACCTCTCCAGCCAATTATGGGGTATCTAAGTAATTACTACATCTTTATAAAATTAGATAACAGGCTGGCGCTCAAAACATTAAGTGAGAGAAACAAAGCAGACTTGTATTATGTGACAACCAGAAATCAGAGAAGCTAGACTTCACTGTCTCAGCTGGAAATTACTGACTTGCTTCTTTTCGCTGCTCTGGTTCCTCCCTTCACCTTGGGCATTTTCAAGCCTTTATATATCACCCGTAGTGGGTGCATAACTTCCACAGCTGACCAGACCACAGCAGACTGGCACATATTTGGCTAGATGTACAATTTCCAATCTGTTTCAACTAAGAAACAGCATACTTTTTTAAAAGTCCACCCTTACTTTAAACACTTCACGGTGCAACTTGAGTCACTTAATTAAATTGACTAATTTCAATTGTTTGAGTATAAAAAGCCAATTTTGAATGATTGGTTTTAGACCAAGCTATCCAGGCTGTAGAATTGATGAGTCACAAGGATTAGGGATTCACCGAAAAATAAATTAGTCTGCTAGTGAGTTACATAATAGAGGCAGAACTGTGTCAGCCGGACTTAGCTGTGTACCCAATAATATCAACTAGTTGCATAATAGGATCTTCTCTAGTGAACAGCCACCAGTAGATTCAATGTAACAAGAGAAAAGTTTAAGATCAAGTCAAACGTCGGCTGGGGGACAGGGCACTGGGACTCCATCACTCTATTTCTCCCTCAGAAATTAGGCAAGAGACATCAGAAGGAACAGAGATTTATGAATCACTCACTCACAATTTGAATTCAGCTTTTACACCAGCCCCACTCCCCTCTGAGGAAAAGACATCCTCAGTGGACTGTGGAAAGCGCAATGACACATCTGGGGGGAAGAGATGTACTTTTCAATTCTCAATGCTCTATCCCAATAATTATTTTACTCTATCCTGACACCAAAAAACTCTGTAGACAAAGACAGATACTTTATCCTCTAGCTTGGACTGTCTTTGATTCTCTTGGTCTTTTTTTGTCCAAAACTGGAAGATGATGAACCCTTCACTATATCTTTGGTGTTGAATATCCTACCTGCTGCCCACACTGCCAAAGGCTCCCCCACCCCACCCCCCAAACTTCACCTAGCTCAAGCGAGGGAATATGGTGAAAGAAAAGTTCTGTTGAACGCTGCAATTTTAATGCTGCACACTGTACACCCTGGGGCATACACTTCAGGGGATCTTTAGTTTAGGTAAGATAGGGCGTATCCAGGACTGCCACACCAGCAGACACTCCTCCGTCTGCAAACTCCGTGCTCTTTGTACGAAGCAGATGGCCAGGGCTTTCATTCATGATCATCTTCCGACACTTACTACAAGACAGAAGCACAAAGAGGGAGTTAACAAAGAAAAACAAACACAAATCACACACAAGCTTACATAGCACACTAAATTGAGTCTCACAACCACAAATTCTATATTTCATCTCATCACCACCAATATCCTTTCTTCTGAAAATGTTGACTCCTTTGTGGGACAGTACCAGGTTTATCCCTCTCTCCAAACCTTCCCAAAACTTTGCCCTGATTGGCAACTCTTCACTTGAGAACCTTGACATAACATTACCAGAGTAATCAGTTTTGCAGCCAGTCTTGTATTTAGCTGAAGTGCACACACCTGCACATGTAGAAAGTGTCAGAGCAGTAACTTTGTTTGACTTGCCACTTCCCAAAATGGTTTCTGCAGTTTCAGGTGCACACGTTGATCTGCCAAGCTGATTAGCGGAGGAGAGATGGGACTATATCTGGCCCCCAGGATGCGCCGAGTGTTATGACCCCAGCTGATGTTGTCATTGGACAAGTCAGGTCCCAGGGTAGAACCTGGCAGATGCTAACTTTTTATTTTTTGTTTAGAAATGTGGAGGGCAACTACTGAAAAGAGTCACAGAGTCTGATGTACTTTTAACAAAAGAAAAAAACATTTATTAAATAAAAGACGAACTATATTACACTACACCTTCACCCACAATCATGCCTTTACAGATTCAGAAGAATAACACGAGCTTCAAAAAATCTACCTTATACTCTAATGTTCACAGTAAGTATATAGTCCATGTAAACCAATAGGCAACCTGTGGTCACACACCACACTCCAAGATCAAGCGACAGATGCTACCCAAAGCAGATGCTATGGATCTCTCATCAACTCCCCCCAGGCGCTTGGCACACAATGAGCCAACCGGTCTCACGGAAGTCCATCTTTCTCCCACGGGTTTCCAATTTCAACACTCGAAGAACTTGCATTAGAATCTTCTCCCAAACTACTCTTTCACTTGGTCATCTTCCACAAGGATCGACCTCCAGGGCTTCAACCTCTCCTTCTGATGTTCCTTTTCCCTGGATCACCACATGCATTCAAGCTTCACCTTCCACACATTCTTCTCGGATATTCAGCCATGCCAACAGTACCGCCACTGCTTCACCGACCTATTGTTAAGAGTCACCAACCTTTGGCTGTCTCCTTGGATCTTCTGGCATCTTGCAAGCCTGCTTTGCCTCGAGTCTGCTTCGTGCAGCTTTCTCTCTTTAATTTAGAGCCTTTTCCACTGCTCCTTGCTTTCACTTCAAACTGAACAGGACCTGTTGCCGATTCCTGTTCTTGTTCCTTGACTTAACTGTCTGCCTGGGACTCTCTTTTGTTCTTTTGGGAAATCTGTTCCCTGCAATTCCCTCTCCAGCCCAGCATCCTCACCCTGTGGTAGTCACAGACCAACTGAACTCAAGCTGCTTTTCTGTTTCTGTCTCTCTGTGGATGTCCTGTTGCTAGGCAACAGCAAAGTCATTTTCTACTTATTGTTTCAACTTCCCCGGACCACTTCAAGAGTCGTAAAACCTCACTGAAATGCAGGTATACAAATAAGCCCACAGACTTGCTGACTCCATTCTCAAATGAAACCAAAAGTCCAGGCTTCACCTTGCTAACACACAAAAAATATAAGTTAAACTTAAAGCTATAGCTTATTCCCAATACTCACAATACAAATATAACTTACTTAAAACTAACTCTAGTTCCTAACACAAACACCACATTGCAACCCAATAAACCACTCTCACCACACAGTGCTTTTTGTATAATCCTCAACAAAGCAGTGGAGCATTTCTGTCCCTCTTACTGATTAGGAGTTTAATGTTAAGAGGTTTGCGGAATGTTTAAAAGGACTGTTATTGATTCTCTTTTCACTTGCACCCCAGACTGGCAGAAATAAAAGTTTTGGTTTAAAGAAAGCACTTCTTATTGCTGTGGTTCCTCACCCTGACACTTGTCACAAGAAATCACCAAAAGAGGTAGCAACAGCCCTTTGAAAACCTCTTTTCATAAACCGACCGTAACATCTACACTTTAACGTCTAAAATGGACAGGCACTTCTATTAGCCAAAAAAGCAAAGACCATTAATTAACCACTGTCACTAATGTCAATCTCAAAGTGACTGTCTTGGCATCTATGTGCTCCCTTTATTTGTGCTGAAATAATGTTGTTTACTTACTAATTCACACCTCGTTAAGGGACACTGAAGCAGAAAAATCTTAAGTAATTTGACAGCACTTGAACCTTTCTAATTCCTGTAAGCGTGTGGAGTTACAGTTAATGCTAAGTTCAGACTGTGGTAGCAAACACAACCTCAATAATTGTGTAAAATTCAATAGGGATTCACCTAGTTCTGTTGAAGGGTCATGAGGACTCGAAACGTCAACTCTTTTCTTCTCCGCCGATGCTGCCAGACCTGCTGAGTTTTTCCAGGTAATTCTGTTTTTGTTCTCAATAATTGTGTACAGGGCAGAATAGTTTTATAGTGCACCCCTGCCACACTCACTGTTGAACTGCTGTCTGGTTACTTCAACCACCAGAGAGCTGATGCATCAGCTCTAACAATACAGAATAGGGTCGTCTTTTAGAAATGACATTACACGATTCCAAGTATGGGTGCATGGGTATTGATTAAGTTCTCATTAAATTGCGAGCGTATAAACTTGGGCTGATTCCAAATACTGGGGTACGTCTAGGACACTGATTTATTCAGGGTTGTTCCTAGGTGTTGAGGCTGCTCAGGAGCGCAGCCCTTCGAACCAACGGGAGTCTGAATGTACCTGCTCCTCCAGCATCCCCGGTTCCATCCCTTCCCCCCCAACCCCCACCGCTCCCCCACAGCTCAATCGCGCTGATGTTCGAGAAGAGCCCAGGGGAGTTGGAGGGAGCGGGTGGGGGAGAGAAGGTGAGAGCGGCGTCAGAGGGAGGGCGACCTGTAAAAACTTAAGTGTTTGAAAAGAATTAAGACACTCAGCAAAGTTCTGCTCAAGGGTCATTAATTCAGAGACTGTCATTCAGCTGAAGACAAACCCAAGTGTGTGAGTTTACTTTGTGATGTCGGAAGAGGTGCAGCTTCGCAACTGTGTGTTAATGCCAAAAATATCAAGGTAAGCAGGTAGTGTGAACCCACTTTCCAAAACCAACCGTTGGGTATAACAGGCAAATCACATTAACCTGCCTCCTACAATCGGTGAGAACTGTGCGTATGCTTTCCCCATTCTGGAGGTTGAGTTCCCTAATAGAACTCATCACTTTCCAGTCTCTGCACAACTGTTCAGTTTCGACTACTGCACGAGCCCACTCCAACATATCACTGAGCCATGCTCTTTGTTTGGTTATCGTTATTAAACACAGTGGAAAAACCAACTCCAATCTTTGTGGCTCCTGAACAATACGTCCAGAGTCTACCATTGTTCTCATCAGAATCAGCCTCATCATTTCTCCCTCTTGTGCTAGTTCATGGATTCTCTCCCAAGTCAGACTCAATGTCCATCGATTACGAACACACAATACAACCACATGATGACATGCTCACTTAGAGCCTCCTAAAATGGAGTGATCCAGTTCCTGATATTGTGTTAATATAACACACACCGGGTTTCATAAAAATCCCACTTGGGGCACGAGAATTGTTGCCAACACTCCTGGGGTTAAAGTAACAGTTAAAACTTCCACTGCTGCTGCAACAAGTAGATGTTGAAAAATATTGCTTATTCAAAACGCAGCAGTGTGGACATTCTGGGGGAAAGAGGCAATTCCTCCAGATGTTGTGCTTTTTAGAAACTCTTTCATCACGAACGTGCTGAAATACGCGAGTCGAGAACTCACGTTTTTATGACGTCACCGACGTATAACGACAGGTGAATTCTTTATCCTGAGCGAAACAGGATCCAGCTTGGCTAAAAGTGGGTGAAAAGCCTGGTGTCCACCCACACAAGACTGCCACTTGGCAAGGCTCTAGATGTCTGCTCATCCCTGTGAAACCATGCCACCATCCAGTAAAAGACAGATAAAATGACCATATTTCGCAAAGCAAGATCACACAACAGCAGTGCGACGAATGACACTGGGAGACCTCCCTGCTCATCTTCAAATACCTGACCCACTGGAACATACCTATCTGATGGCTGCCTTCAGCAATACAGCCCTCAATGCTCTAATGCAGAGCAGACCTGGGGCTCCTGTCTTGGAAAAAGAGCTGGGACCCAGAGTGGCTGTGCAACCAACTGAGTCAGCACCTCCAGCAGAAAATGGCAGTGGGGGGGTGATGAGTGGGGCAAACATGATAAAGGTGGACAGAGTAAGTAAGAGATTAAGACCTTTTCTTACCTGATGTAGACTCCAAACACTCCCAACTCGACCACACACTCTGACAGCTTCAAAGCCGATCCTGGGTGCAGTAAGTAATTCTTCACTGTCTGTGGTTTGATCCTGTCCATCAGGATATAGGCTGATCTCTTTGGTCCATCCTTAATGTTTCCAAGAAGCTGCTTGAGCTCTTCTCCAAAAATGTTGTTTCCTGACAGAAACACAAACAACTAGAATTAACACACTATTTTTGGCAGGAAAAAAAAAATCAGACAACATCCGTCAACTAATGGTTTCATTGTTGGAAAGGGACAACATGTAGCAGCAGCTATAAACAAAAGGTCAAAGGGGTGTTGATGGTGGTGATACTGGCTAAAGGAGGTGTTAATGATGACATTAAGAGTAGAAAGCAGGATGAGCAAGTGACAGATGGCCCTAGTGTAGTGGGTGGGGGGGTGGCGCAATCGAAATAGGCTAAAAGGTGGGGATAAAGCAATGAATGGAAATAAATTTTAAAAATAACAATAGAAATAGGTGGGAAAAATATATAAAAATTTAGAAATATTGAAAAAAAGGGGGTGAAGATGGAGGAGAGAGTTCATGATCTGAAATTGTTGAACACAATGTTAAGTCCGGAAGGCTGTAAAGTGCCTAATCGGAAGATGAGGTGTTGTTCCTTCAGTTTGCGCTGAGCTTCACTGAAGTTCACTGAACTCGAGTCCTCATTTTTTCAATATCTTTTATTTTTTAAAGTTCTATATATGCATATACTTTTTCCCACCTATTTCTATTATTTTTAAAATTTATTTCCATTCATTGTTTTATCCCCACCTTATAGCCTATTTCGATTTTTCCACCACCCCTATACTGTCCGTCCCACCCATCCACTAGGGCCATCTGTCACTTGCTCATCCTGCTTTCTACCCTTAATGTCACCATTAGCACCTCCTTTAGCCAGTATCACCACCATCAACACCCCTTCAATCCAGCTTCACCTGTCCCACCACCCTTAACCAGTATATATTTCACCACACTTCTACTTTTCTTTAGTACGGATGAAGAGTCATACAGACTTGAAACGTTAACTCTGTCTTTCTCGCCACAGATGCTGATAGACTTGCTGAGTTTTTTCAGCAATGTTTTTGTTTTTGTTTCAGATTTCCAGCATCCGCAGTATTTTGCTTTCATTTTATGTAGCAGATGCCTTTTGCCATATAGTAAAACCCCAGGAAGTTTCACAGATTTAGCTGAGAAATGAACACGGATGAATTCAAGTTAGAAACATGGATGAAGAGGTGGATTGAGTGCAGTCTAACTCTGATTGTGTTCTAAACTTGCTGACACTTTTACCTGTCCTAACGCAGCCAGCATATCTCCTGTATTTGCATCTGGATCCATATGATATCAGGTCTAGTCCAAAATTACTTGACCCACTAGTTCAGAAAGAATGGAATGTTGCACCTAAAGGGTATGACATGGCCTACTTCAGACAGAGGCACTTCAAAGGAAAAGAGAAAATGCAAACTGAACTGTAATCTCCTGCGCTTGCAGATACAATGGAAAAATGATTACTACCTCCTGTGAGTTATATCTCAGACGGTGGGCAGGATGTGGGTTGAAAGGAAAGCAGTTTCTGGGTGAAAGACTTGTTTGTTTTGTTCCCTTCAGGAGTACACAAGAAAAGGGGTTAAAAGCCAACTGCAAGACTATTTGAGGGTGCTGGCCTGGTGTTCTGTTCTGGTGCGTGGGTGCTGTGAAGGTCACAGCTGAAGAACACCAACTGGGCATCCCTCCAGCTTGCAGGTAAAGTCTTTTCTCTGATTGCTGGAAGCAAGTCACAAGTCAGCAAAGCCACAGTTCAAAAGGAAACAGGACAACTCCCTTCAGCTAATGCGCAGAGCCAAGAATCTCCAACCCAAATGCTCAACTGCCTAAAGTCAGCTCTACCAGAATCACCCCAACTTAACAGCCCCAATGTTTCACCACTTACTCTTCATGGACAAGCCAAAGGGCTGATTCGTGTATCTTTCTAGCTTTTATTTTTGGACTCAATTTTTTGTTTCTAACCTGTGTGACGTGTGTTGCACTTTTTTTATTATATTTTCTCAGGTTTACGAACTAATAAGTTCACTCTTTGACTCAAAGCAGCCTGGTTAAATTGGCTCCTTTTAAAGCATAAGCACATTTGGACTGGGACAAGGTATCCACAAGGGAAGGGATCCTTTTTAAATTAACCTTGTTGCTGCCAACTGAGGGGCTGAATAAAGAAAGGGAACCAAGTTCACCCCTCCTCACCCGGGAGCATAACAATTTCAGGTACCTTGTCTGGGAATTTGACAAATTGAGGATCTTGACCAGATTTTAACAAATTGGGGAACCTCGCCTAGGGACCGGTCATAACACTAATCTCCTCTAGCCCCACAACCTTCCAAGATCTCTGCAGGTCTTCCAATTCTGGCCTCACTGATTTTCATATCTCTACAATTGGGGGCTGTGCTTTCAGCTGCCGAGGTCCAAAGCTCTGGAATTACCTCCCTAAATCTCTTCTTAATAGGCAATCCTTCAATATCACCAACTTTAACACCTATGTGTTCTTTTGTTCTATTGTTGTTGACATCTTTTGATGATCTGCCTCAATCACTGCTTGTTTGTCCCTACAACCAACCCCCCCCCCCCCACTTCTCTCTCTCTCTCTGCCCCCCCCCCACACAGCTTAAACCAGCTTATATTTCAACTCTTTCTTGGACTCGAACTCAAGTTCTGTCGAAGGGTCATGAGGACTCGAAACGTCAACTCTTTTCTTCTCCGCCGATGCTGCCAGACCTGCTGAGTTTTTCCAGGTAATTCTGTTTTTGTTTTGGATTTCCAGCATCTGCAGTTTTTTTGTTTTTATCCTTCAAATTTACCTGTTAGGCCAGTCCTAGTGTGCTTCACTTTCACTGTTTGATAATCGCTTCTGAGAAGTGTCTTGTGGTGTTTTGAAGTCAAAGATGTGCACGTGCAAGTTATTTTAATACTTTAATGGTGCAAACTAATGTTGAGAGCACTTTTGGAGGGAGGGAAAGAGAGAGAGGGTAGAAAGGTGCAGAGGTTCAGGGAGATGGTTTGAGGCTTTAAGGCATAATGGGTGAAGGCCCTTGGATGACAAGTGAAGAGGACGCGGGTCCTATTAGGTCCACCCCAGAGGGTAGACTGGCTTTAGTTGAATGGCTCAACTGAAAGACGGCATCTCCAACAGTGTGCACTGTCATCTTACCTCCTCCCTCTCTCTGTGGTTTCAGCACAAAGCTTTCGGGATCTTCCATTGCTTTCGTTATTATTTCATCGCCCTCTGGACCCTGTCACCAGAGAGAAAGACCGAGTTAAACTATTAATCATTTGAGGTGCAGGGTCATTTGGCTTCTTGTGGGTTAATTTTCTTCAATCTGCCATTGGGACATGGTTAAGGGACCCAAGGTCATTGATGGACCTTCAAAAAAAGGAATTGACACTAACGGTAGAATTGGTTGGAGGAAAAAAACGAGCAGTTAATATTCACACGTGCAGCTACTGGAAAACAGTTCCTGCACATAAAACCCAACTTCATCATGAGCGAGTGCTTCAGGAGTGGAAGGAATGGAGTGGAAAATTAGAGGATAAGGGATATTGGGAGAAAATCCCAGTTTGTTCTTCACACTTAGTGTATTGATCAGTGAATATAACAACTTGCTTCTCAAAGCTTCCCCCCTCCCTTATCCTCTAATTTTCTCCTCCATTCTTTCCACTCCTGAAGCACTCGCTCATGATGAACTTGGGTTTTATGTGCAGGAACTGATTTCCAGTAGCTGCACGTGTGAATATTAACTGCTCGTTCTTTTCCTCCAACCAATTCTACCGTTAGTGTCAATTTCTTTTTTGAAGGTCCATCAATGTCTTGGGTCCCCTTAACCATGTCCCATTTATACAATGAGTCCAGACTGTATTAGAAAGCTTTATGGCCCTCAAGGGACATCACTATCGAGTGTTCCTGTATTCACTAGAAGAGCACATGTGCGATTAGGGCAAAAGGCCAATAGGAACATGCTTACTGTTACTCAACTGGCGGCACAACACTGACTGTGGGCAATGATTTGATGCTAGGCCTTTCTTGATCTGCACAGACCAAGTTTGTATCCCCTTGAGTATAGAAGATTAAAGAGTGATGTAATTGAGGTGTTTATCCTGTCAGATTCTTTAAGTATCTTAGAGAGAGGGAGAGAAGGAGAGGCTATTTTCTCTGGTTGGGGTGGGGGTAAAAGGACAAGGGGGCATGACCTCAAAATTACAATTAGACCAGTCAGGAATGATGTCAAGAAGCGTTTCTTCACAGAAAGGGCAGTGAAGACCTGGAACACACTCACTGTCCAAAATGCCATCGAGGCTGAGGGTCAAACGAAAAAAGTTTTTCTTTAGGAAGGATACACAGGGATGTAAAAACAATGCAAGTAAATGGAGTTGAGCTACTGGTCATTCATAATCTAATTAAGATCAGACAAAGAACAGGCTTGAGGGGCTGAAAGGACTGCTCCCGTTCTGGTGCATGGGTCAGCTAGTCAATGCCTTAACCAGCACTGTTTAAAAAAAACTCATGCACCAATTCCTACTCTTAATATAACCTCCCTTAATGCACTCAAGATAACATTTACATTTTCACATGAGATTGATGGGAATATTTCAGTGTCACAGTTTGAAGTAAACTATTGACCGATAGCTCTTATCAATACACAGTGAAAGCTGCTGCAGTAAATGCAAAACGTGGAGTCAGTGGTCCTGATCTCATTTTACATGGCTACTTTTGTATAGCAAATCTCATACGACAAAATTATCTTTCTTTAAACATATTCCAAACCCCAATGGGTGGCAGCATTTACTATCCGTTTATCCAGCCATAAGTAACTTTCTTCCCACTCGCCAGGGGAGCAATCATTTGGAGAGTTTTGCAGCTGTAAAGTGCAACTATCTTTACCTCATCGATGCTGTACAGGCCAACAAAAGTAGCACGGATTCGTTCAGCGGACTTTGGGCACTCGGATAAGTACTTCTCCACCACTCCGCTGCGTGCAATCTCCTGTTGTACTTTCTTGGTTCCCACAAGTTGAGTGGCAATATCCGGACATTTAATTGCTTTGGAACGCTCAATCAACAATCGTGCATCCCAGCACTGAAGCAAAGAAGGAACAAAAAGTTAAATGGACACAGTGACTGTTTTTCCAACATAGCACAATAGTACGATTAATCCTGTGTGAGACCTGCATTAATCGGTTCACAAGCATTACTTCCACTTCTCGTAATTTAGAACCATTGTTACAACCGGTCCCCGGGCAAGATCCCCCAAATATGTTAACTTCCCGAAAGGGACCCCAATGTTGTTATGCTCCCGGATGAGGAGGAATGAGCCGGCTCCCCTTCTTTATTCAACCCCCTCGTTTGGTCGCAACAAGGTTAATTTAAAAGTGATCCCTTCCCCCCTGCTTGCCCCCCCCACTCCATGGAATCCTTCTCCCAGTCCAACTGTATTTAATGTTTCAGAAGGAGCCAATTGAACCAGGCTTCCTCGAGTCAAAGAGAAAGTGAGTTTATTAGTTACTAATCACTAGAGAAAAAACTAATAAAAACGCAACACACAGCCACACAGGTCAGAAATGAGAAGTTGAGTCCAAATAAAAGTTAAAAAAGATATGTGAATCAGTATTTGGCTTGTCCGTGAGGTGTAGACAGTGAAAGGTTGTGGCCGTTAAGTTGGGTGATTCCGGTACAGCTGACTTTGGCAGTTTAGCAGTTGGTTTGGAGACACTTGGTTCTACAGGTTGGCTGAAGAAGCTGTCCTATTTCCTTTTTGATTGTGGCTTTGCTGACTTGCTCCCGCATCAGAGAGAGAGAGAAAGAGGGAGCCTTTTGCCTGTAATCTGCAGGGATGCCTAGCTGACGATCTTCTACTGTGACTCCTATAGAACACTAGAACACTTGCCCACCCAGGTCAGGCCTGCAGCTCACTTTTTAACCCATTTCCTTGTGTATTCCTAGAAGGAAAAAAACAAACACGACTTTTGCCCAGAGTTCACTTTCTTTCAACTCAGACCATTTCCACATTGAGTGGAAATTTCAACAGATGGGTTTGGATGTCTGCTGAGATGTGGCAGTCTCCACTATCTCCACAGCCACAAGGGATTAAAGTTCAGTTTTTTGTCTTTCATCTCTTCTTTTCAAGTGTCTCCATCTGAAGTAGGCCTCGGCATTGTTTTAGGTGCGACATTCCATGCTCTCTCTGGACTAGTCGGTCAAGCATAATCCACAAAGGAATTTTCCATAAAGTGATTACTTTACATTCTCAGCCATCGTTTGCTCGGTGTCTTTGCTTGCATGTCTTTTTTAAAAAAGTCTTTTTCAATATGCCCGTAAGTAATTCAGGGCTATAATCCACTGACATGACACCAGAGAAAAGCCACAGTGCAGAATGAGGCCATTCAGCCCATCTTGTCTGCACCAGCCAAAGAGAGAAAAAAAAAAAATAGCCCCTCATTTTTAATCCCACTTCCCAAGCGCCTGGTCTGTAGCCTTGCAGGGTACTGCATTTCAGGTTCAGATCCAGGTACCTTTAAAATGGGTTGTGTTTCAGCCTCAACCATCAACTTTCCAGATTTTTCTCCTCAATAGCTGAGCTCCAATTGGACCCTGTACTTGGGCTTGTACGAGAGAATTTACCCTTTGTAAATGGTTGGCTCAACATTTCCATTGTCACCAAGTGAAATGATGCAGATGCAGGCTCTGATCACCAGGTGGTCCCATTGACCAGGTTTTCCACAATATACAGGAATGAGGTAACAGCATTTGATTACCATTTCCTCTAACTTGTTTCCAAATGACTCCAACTCCTTGCCCCTCCCTATTTATTAATGCCCTCCAGCCCTACAATCCTTTGAGATCTCTGCATTTCCCCAGTTCTGCCCTCTTACACTTCAGATTTTAATTGTCTCTACCACTTAGTGGTCATGCCTTCAGTTGCCTGGACCTTAAGCTCTGCAATTCCCTCCCCAAATCTCTCTTCCTCTCTATTCCCCACCTACTTTAAGATGCTCCTTAAAACCGACATCTTTAACCAAGCTTTTGTTCACCCGTCCTAATATCTCCCAATGGGCTCGATGCCAAAATTTGTTTGATAATTGCTCCTACAAAGCACCTTGGGAAGTTTTATTATGCTAAAGGTGCTATATAAACCCAAGCTGTTGTTGATGACTTACAAGCTACTGTTTGCTTTGGTTTGACGCTGATGATGGAGCCGACCAAGACTTCCAGGTCCCTCTCAACTTCATCTAAAGCTACTTCAACATAGTCCCTGATAGACATGAGCAGTGAACATCTCTAACCTGAATTTTATATGTCAGCCCTTTCATACTGTACTTAGCACATTCAGTAATTTCTACACTGCCTTGTGCGAGTTTATCGCCAGCTGCAAACATAACAAATTTGCAATGACTTTCAGAATTGAAGTCACCGATGTTATTGCTGAAAAGAAAGAGAGCTGTTGAACCTTTTCATCTTGCACTCATCAGGACAAATGCAAGAATACCAAATTTCAAAGCAAAACAATTTATACTGTACGAGAAAGGGGTGCTGATTGGTTGGCAAGTCAACTTTGATTGGTCAGAACAGTGCTTCCCCCAACCCCCTTACTCGCCACCCTCATTGCTGGATGCAGGAAGCCCTTAGAGTGTAAACAAGTGAAAACTAATTGGAAAGCCTGTTTTACTTCAATGGGTAAGTTAATCAGGAAGACCGCAAACTGGTTCCCGCTAGAACCAAAAGGCCAACTTTAACCTGCTAGCCAGTTTTCTACCTTTCATCCAATTTCTTATCCATGCCAAAATTTTGCTGTGAGATCCCATAGCCTTGAGTATCGCTACTAACTTGCCCTGCAGAATCTGATCAAACGTCTTTCAAAATTATAAGTCCACACTGTACGACTTAGCACAGACAACTCGGGTTGCCACTTTTGAAAGGGATCAAGGATTTGGTCAGATAGCGCCCTTCTCGGCTAAGTTGTTAATTAGATTGTTGCTGTACAGATAAACCTCAAGGGCCCGCTGCCATTTTGAGTGGCCTGCCCGATGGGAAGTGCTATGCGCTTCCTGTGCAGGGGTGGGGGGGGGAAAATCGCCAACGGTCAAAGTGCACTCTTTCGTGCATGTGCGTGAAAGAGCGCACTGCTCCCTGAGACTCAGTGCTGTCTCAGGGAGATTAGTGACAGGTTAAAAAAAACTTCTTAAAAATAGAAAAATAAAAACATTATTAACATGCCTCCCTCATGTGACAATGTCACACGAGATGGGACATGTTAATAAGAAGCACTGAAACTTTATTAAAGTTTTTAAACACGAACGTGAAACCTCATCCCGCCAGTGGATGAGGTTTCATGTTTTATCAGAAGCCCGCTGGGGGGCAGGGACTTTAATGATCTTAGTTATCCTGTCAATGGCCTCAATTGGGCTGATTTCGCTGTCCGCCCGCTTTCCTAAAAATTTAAATGGACCAGGATGACATCGGGGGTTCCTCCCAACGTCATCCCGCGTCATTTTCCCGTCAGTGAGCGGGGCCCGCCCCCAAATCGCTGATGGGAAAATTCTGGCCCAAGTTTATTCCAGATTGTTGAGTCCATTATTTGAATGAAAATAAAGCAAGGCTAATGTGTCTGCTGATACCAGTACCTATGTGCCCACCTCTGTCACTACCTTGTCTGTAGTTGACCGTAGCAACTTGAAAACAGTAAATGCAGGGTTAATCTGATGTGGAGGATGTTAGAGAGGAAATTTGAGAATTACTTTTGAGCAAAGAAATTGCATGAAAGCACTGGGGAAGGGGAATATCGAAGAAGAGTAGTCCAGTGAAGGAGTTACTGACCTGGTAACTATGTTGGAAGGGTAAGAAAAATGAAGAAATACTGACCATCAAAGAAAGGTTTTTATTCACACAGCGCCTTTCATAACCCATCTCTTTACAGCCAATGAACTATTTCTGACATTGAATATTGGCTGCTGCATTTCCAACATTACAAAGATGCACAAACGACAATGTGATAAGGACTGGATAATCTGTTTTTGGTGTTTAGTTGAGGTGTAAATATTGGCCTGTACACAGGGCAGAACTCCCTCGCTCTTCTTTGAAATAGTATCACAGGATCTTTTACATCCACAAGCGAGGGCGGACCAGGCCTCGGTTTAACATCTCATCCTAAGGACAGCAACTCTGACGGTACAGCACTTGGTCAGTGTGTCAATCTAGATTTTGTCCTCAAGTCTCCGGGTTGGATTTTGAACTCAGTTTTCTGACTCAGAGGGTCCTGTCAACTGAGCCAGGACTAACACCTGTCTGACAACATGCTTTCAGTCCATGAGTTTAAACAGGTGCCTTTACCAGCCAATTATATGGAATGCACAAGAGTATGTCTGACAAGGTTGAGTCTAGGATAATTTCTGAAGTTACTTTATAGTACAACTTTGCCATTAGGGGACTGTATTGCATGCCATATTCAGCAAAAGAACCAGAAACAAGAAATTCTTACACTTATGATCAGGAAAGCACTAACTGAAAATGGCTGGAAGATGATTCAATAGTAACTTGCGAAAGAATAGATGAATATCTAAGGGGGGGGAAAGGGATCAGGGGAAAAGCAAGGCAGTGGGACAAATTGGATAGCTTTTTCAAAGGACTGGCACAGGCACGATGGGTTAAATGGTCTCCTCCTGTGCTCAAATTATCTGACATCATTTCCCAGTTAGAAGGGCAGACAAGAAAGGAAAGTCTCCAACAGCAGCATTTGCAAAATAGCAAAACGGCCAATTTTTTGCACTCGTGTTATAAAAAAATCAGCAATGCTTCCTGATGAATGTGACATTTGACTGATGTCTAAAAAGGCTGCCCCGCCCCCCACCCCACACAGTTCAGCGACCCGACCAAGAGTAAAACGACGCTGTGTCTACATCCCAACGTCATTGCGCACTGGCGCATATTTTGGTCGGCGGGTGTGCTGCTGACCCTGGCGTGTGCCCGCCAACAATTAAAAGGCCTTCTAAGGCCATTAAAAAGTTAATTAAAAGAAACTTTTCGCTGCCCGTCCAATCGTACCGTTGGCGGACAGGAGTAAAGGCCAAGTGGCCATTGCATTTTTTTTGGAAACCTCATATTTCCTTTAATAACGCGTCCCTGCTCATGCGGCAGAGTCACGAGGGGACGTTTCATTCATTTTTATTTTTTTTAATTATATTTTTTCCACGTATCTTCATCTCCGAGGCAGCTCTCAGCCTCAGGGAGGTTATGTCGCACGCACTCGTGTGTGCGTGTGTGAAGGTTGCACTTGCCCCGCTCACACTCCTCCCCCGGCTGCCAGGCCTTAATTGGCCCACCCGGCGTGAAATTGCCTTCCGGGTCTGATAGCGGGCATCGCTCGGGTCACCGACTGCCCCAGCCGAGCCCACACACCAAGGGCAAAATTTCGCTCCAAGAGTCAACAGAAAGCACAAAGGAATTGCATACTCACCTCTGCATCGTGGTAATCCTCTGGATTGTATCCGGTGCGAAAGTAAACAACTGCGACTTCATACCCATCTCTGAACATTAACACAATATGGACATCATTATTACAGAACTATTCGCATCTTGAATTTTCAGGTGAGACACCTACACCTTCTTGAAATTGAATCTAATCCCGTAAATTGTGACAAGCTAAATCCAGTCAATGGGCCCAGGTTTTATGCAGCGAGAAAATCAAAAAACTCTTAAAAGTTGAGTATTTGCTCCATATAGAAATCCAACTATAAGGCACGAGGATATGGATCAAGGGTAAAGCCAATTATTTTGTCAAGATATTTAAGTCAGACCTGCAGAACAGTTGACTCAAGTCAACTAAACTAAATCCTTTATGCCAGAGTCAGGAAATGCCAAAAACAACTCACACGAAAAGTCTTTTCTCATCATCCAAAGCCCCTCTCTCGTAAACGTCCAGGGTCTGTCTCCTTATTACACGAATATTTCTGTACAGATCAAGCGAAATGAAAAAAAAACAATTAATCGATTGTCCTGCAGCTGAAACTGGAGGAGAAAAACAGACACACGCACATTTTAAAAAGGTCAGGGGACATTGCTGGAAAGAGATATGCAAATTTCACTAACAGGATGCTGCCATAAGTCTAAAAAGATGTTCTGCCTGCCAAACAATTGAGCAACACTGTGAATGAATTTCAGTGCCGGTGTGAAGCCAGGTACATAAGTTGTACGCCCCAGTGGTTGGCTGATCAAATCAAATAGCGTTTTCCTTCGGTTGTGCACAACAGGCAGAGTACAGACTGTGCTCAATCAGCCCGCGCTTGTAAAACAAAATGGCTACAGTTCGATGTGATTCTGAGATTGGGCAGCACTTGCTGAACAATCCTTAGTGCGCTAATAGCTGCACTAACAACCAATTTAAGATAATCAGTCGAGTTCATAATGTGGCTCATTTACGCTTGCTAGAAGCGAAACACATACATATACAGGGACCCGTTCTCTGCAAACAAAAGGAATATGTTCAAGCCTTGTGCCTTTACTGAAGTACACGGGGCTCTGAGTCTATAGCTCCATGTTGCTTTCTCCATGGCAACACCTCAGCCAATCAAGAGTCGACTTGCTGAATAATCAGCATCCTTTTCACCTGTAGTGTAAATTGTTGTGATCGTTTAAAATTTGGCACCCTACCACTGGCCCTGACGAGAGCAAGACAAAAAGCTTCAGCAAGTCTCTTTTCAACAATATTGGGGGAAATGAAGAAAGAAAAGCTCAAAGTACCAGTAAATGGCTAACTTTCCATTCTCTTCCACTCTCCACTTTATTTTCCATGCATTTCAGTTCCTCTGCCTTTATTATCCCTTATTATGCAGAATGGGCTAGTGGTGGGCCCTCATGCCTCAGTGCACGTTCAGATAAAGAGATGTGTAATGCACTGGATAAAACAGGATAGACCCAGGAAACACAGGGCCATAGAATGCAACAAACTGAAAAGGTATAAAAGGGTAGTTTATGAATAATCCTGAAGTGGAAACTGAAAAAGCATTCAGCCACTCAAATTTAGAATAAACTACCGATGTTTTAATTTTGCATAAATACTGCAGGGTCTGGCTTGGCCTCACCTAGAGTTGGAGAAACAGCAGATTTCTCCTTAGCAAAAAAGAGAAGGCCGAGAGGATATTTGAGAGAGGTGTTCAAAATCATGAGGGGTCTGGACAGAGTGGACAAAGAGAAACTGTTCCCATTAGTGGAAGGATCGAGAACCAGAGGGCACAGATTTAAGGTGATTGGTAAAAGAAACAAAGACATGAGTAAAATCTTTTTTTTTTAAAAACAAAGGGTGTGCCGCTGTCATTTCCAGAGCATAGGTGTTTTAACCTGTTTTATTATTATTTGACTTTAGGGCAGGCTTCTTAATACAACTGAGTTGTTGGCTGTGACATTTCAAAGGGCAGTAAAGGGTCAACCATAATGCTGTGGGTCTGGAGTCACATGTAGACGAGATTTGGTAAGGACATCAGTGAATTGGATGGGTTTTTCCGAGACTAGCATTTTATACCACATTTTTTCTTAACTAATTGAATTTAAGTTCCCATGGTGGGATTGGAACTCATGTCTCTGGAGCATTAGTCCAGGCCTCTGGATTATTAGTCCAGTAACAGTACCACTACACTACCTGCTGTTCCCTTAAGTGAGCAAAAAAAAAATGGTAGATCGAATGCAATGTTGTAAATTGTGAAGTATCCACTTACATAGGAAAAATAAAAAGCAAATTGTTTTGAATTGAGAGAGAATATGTTTTCAGTCAAAGGGTCTTGAGAGTCCTTGTACATGAATCACAAAGTTAATCCGCGGTACAGAAAAAAAATTAAGGCGGCAAATGACATGTTAGCACTTGTTACAAAGTGATTGGAGTAAAAGGGTAAAGGAGTCTTATAACAATTAAACAGGGCATTGGTGAGGCCACATCTGGAGTACTTTGCACAGTCTAGGTCTCCTTAAGAGGGGAGACATTTCCACAACAGGTTTCCCTACTCAATATTTCTATAGAAATCGTAAAAGCATTTTAAATAGTTTGAGACCTTACTAGAAATGATGAATAAAGAGAGACATATTCAGCAACTTCTGAAATGGAGTGATTGCAGTAAATCTGCCCCTATGCATTTCTCAGCAGCTATCACAATGAAAATGTGGTCAGATATTCAATGAAACTGAACCCAAACCTCACTAACCTACCCCAGTTGACACATACTTATTCCACAGCTCCATTTCCAAGCAGCGTTGGTCAAAGATATTCCTTGAGACTTTTTCAACCAGGAAGAGAACCACTGCCCTAGGTAAAAACACGGAAAAGTACAATTAGCTTAGTATCAAACAATGCGCATCAATTCGCTTCAAATTCATGTCGAACACAATGTCCTTGGTCCGAAATTGTGGACGAAAAATACCAAACCAAATATACTGACTGGGTCCCTCATTTACTCATTTATTACTACGCGGGATGCCAAGACTTGTAGCAGTCCTTTGCTGGGTTCTTTTTCAAGAATTTTGTCCGGCTGTGTTTTATTAAACGAAAAACCAGCGGTTGTATCTACAGCATACAGGACAGCTGCTGCAAAGTACCACTGGATCATGGAAATGAATTCCATTTTTATTATGCTTGATTTAAACCACGTTGTGAGGTTAACATTCCAAATGGCAGTAGTTTAGTAAATATACCATTCACTCCCAAATAAAGTTAGTTCAAAACAAAGGGGAAAGGTTTAAATATTCAAGAATAATAGTTGGTGGGTCAACTAACGTTGTGGTCCTGCTGAAATTGGGAAAGTATAAAATGCCAAAAATAAACTTTAGGTGGTTTTTGTTCTCCAAATTGCTCAATTGACCATCGTGAGCACCCATCTGAGCTTGTTCAGCAGCAAGCTCCGGGCTCCATTCACTGTGAGTTTGCTGATGTCGGCCAGAGTTGAGTTTAGAATTTTAAGTTGGACCTCAGCCTCCCATGCAGAAGAAGAAGAAATTCATCCAGGGTTTCCACTCCAGATTGCCAACTAGTGTTATTGTTGGATGTGCAAAGAAAGAAAGCTTGCATATATGAACTTGATGGCCCTGGAGAGGGTCCAGAGGAGGTTCACAAGAATGATCCCAGGAATGAAAGGCTTAACATATGAGGAACGTTTGAGGACTCTGGGTCTATACTCGATGGAGTTTAGAAGGATGAGGGGGGATCTGATTGAAACTTACAGAATACTGAAAGGCCTGGATAGAGTGGACATGGGGAAGATGTTTCCATTAGTAGGAGAGACTAAGACCCGAGGGCACAGCCTCAGAGGAATGGGAAGACCTTTCATAACAGAGATGAGGAGAAACTTCTTTAGCCAGAGAGTGGTGAATCTATGGAATTCATTGCCACAGTAGGCTGTGGAGGCCAGGTCATTGAGTGTATTTAAGACCGAGGTTGATAGGTTCTTGATTGGTAAGGGGATCAAAGGTTACAGGGAGAAGGCGGGAGAATGGGGTTGAGAAACTTATCAGCCATGATTGAATGGCGGAGCAGACTCAATGGGCCGAATGGCCTATTTTCTGCTCCTATGTCTTATGGTCTTCTGTGCTGTAATGACTGAATTTATATAACACCGCCCATTATGTCCCAAAGAGCTTCACTGCCAGTGAAATGTGGTCACATCAACTTGCATTTATACAGCACCTTGAACATAAAGTACCCAAGACACCTTACAAGCACTAACAAAATGTTTGACAGACAGCTACTGTTGGTAATGTAGGAGACAGCAGCCAGGTTGTGCAGTGAGCTCCCACAAACAACAATATGATAATGGCCCAATAATCTGTTTCAGAATGTTGTTTGAAGTGGATCTGGACTTCCCTGATCCACTTTGGAATAGTGCTTTTAAATTTGCCTGAGAACGTATAAGTGGTCTTGGTTTAGGGTCTCAACTGAAAGGTGACACCTCGAACACTGAAATGCAGCACCAAGGGAGTGCTGCACTTTAAGCTTTCTGCTCAAGTCACTGGAATGGGACCTGAACCCACTACCTGTTGACTCAGAGGCGAGTCTACTGACTCAGCCGTGACTGACATCACTATCAACGGGAAATACCAGAGATTGGGTAATCCTAAAATTAGGCTCGACTTAAATTTGCAGATGATACAAAAATAGGTGGGAAGGCAAGTGGTGAGGATGACACAAAGAGTCTTACAGAGGAATATAGACAGGTTAAGTGAGTGGGTAAAAAAGTGACAGATGGAAAATAATGTGGGAAAATCTGAGGTTATGCACTTTGGCAGGAAGAATAGAGAAAGACTTCAGAAGGCTGCAGCATAGAGGGATTTGGGAGTCCTTGTGCACGAATTCCAAAAAGCTAACATACAAGTTCAGCAGGTAATAGGGAAGGCAAATGGAATGCTGGCCTTTATTTCAAGGGAATGGAGTTTAAAAATAGGGAAGTCTTGCTAAAACTATACAAGACACTAGTTAGACCACACCTAGAATACTGTGAATAGTTTTGGTCCCCTTATCTAAGGAAAAATATACTGTCATTGGAGGCAGTCCAGAGAAGGTTCACTAGGCTGATTCCACATATGGAGGGATTTTCTTAAGAGGAGAGGTTGAGTAGGTTGGGCCTGTACTCATTGGAATTTAGAAGAATTAGAGGTGACCTTACATATGACACTTAAGATTATCAGGGGGCTTGACAGGGTAGATGCTGAGAGGTTGTTTCCCCTTGTGGGAGCGTCTAAAACCAGAGAGCATAATCTCAGAGTGAGGAGTCGCCCATTTAAAATGGAGATGAAGTGGAATTTCTTCTCTCAGAGGGTAGTTAATCTATGGAACTCTTTACTGCAGAGGGCTGTAGAGGCTGGGTCATTAAGTAGATTCAAGGCAGGGATAGACAGATTTTTAATCAGTAAAGGAATCAAGGGTTATGGGGAAAAGGCAGGAAAGTGGAGTTGAGGATTAATCAGGTCAGCCATGATCTCATTGAATGGCGGAGTAGACTTGATGCGCCGAATTACCTACTTCTGCTCCATCTTATGGCTTACATGACCAAATATCCTCCCAACATGTTATCTGGGTTGATACCAGAAATGGATACTGGGCAAGGCACTAAAGACCAGCAATACACATGGAACTAAACTCAAGCAACAGGCAAAGCTTTGAGGAGAAACTTAGAGATAACATGCATTTGAAAGACACAGATGCCCAATACAAAATTTTCCAAACATCAGTTGACCGATTTACTGATTCTAGCGTCATGATAATGAAGGGGAAACACCAAATTGCATCTGGAAATATTGAACTTTAAAAGTAAGGCCGGAGGTATTTTTAAAAATGCACACAAGCTACTGGCTGGAATGCTGCTGGGTGACTCCCTCAGAGGTAATGGAGCCCCACTCTGTTGCCAGACAAGGTACTTGTAAAGACTTGCAGAAACAAATTCCTCCCTCCAAACAAGACAATGGGACATAATGGGATATAAGTGGCAGCTCATCAAGAAATCCTACGAGCAATGCCCAGAAAGATTTGTGAATTCACTTCCCACTTGGAATATACAAGGAAGAGATTAAAAGCAATCCGAAAAGCTGCCCTGATGTCTGTCTGTTGGTGGCTGTATTGAGAGGAGAGCAAGTGCTGGCCTCCGGCCTGGGTATTCTGCTGCGGGGAGGCAACTTCACCGTCTCCGAGATTAAGGAGGTGGTGGGCGGGCGCCTCCTCGTAGCAGACGTAATGCCCCACTCCGGTTAATTAACGTCTACGCCCCGTCACAAAAGGGTGAGCAGCTGGCGATCTTTCAGCAGCTCCCACTGCTGCTGGCGACCTCCAGGCCGGTCATTCTGGGCGGTGATCTCAACTGCATCATCGATGCGGCTGGACGATCCGGCAGGGCCGACAGTAGATTGGGCGCTATGCCCAGATCCCTGATGGAAACAGTTAAGGATGCCAAGCTGCACGACGTCTCCAGCAACCCTGCAGATGGAGCGCAGCGTAGATACACCTGGTCGCGGCCAGGCGGGTCCATCCATTCCAGGATAGATTTCCCATGCGTTCGCAGTCAGATCCACCGATGTCAAGCCGGTGTTCTTCTCTGACCACTGCCTCCTACTGGCTGACTGTCACTTAGAGGAAGACCAGAGAGTTGGCAGGGGGCATGGAAGCTAAATGTGCAACTGCTGACCCCAGAGAACAGTGAGGAGCTCAAGAGGGATTATAGAGGTTGGAGAACCGTGTAACCCCTCTTTGAGTCACTGACACACTGGTGGGAAGCGATCAAGGGAAACATCAAGAGGTTTTTCATCCTCAAAGGCGTCCAGAAAACTAGAAAAGAACAGGGGGAAATGTCCCGACTCCAGAAAGACATGCAGAACCTGCTCCGGCTGCAGTCGATGAGGGTCGATGTCAAGGAGGAACTCCAAGAGGTGAAGAGCCAGCAAGCCTCACTCTTTGCCTCGGTGGCTTCCAAGATCATCTTCAGTTCCAGAGTCCGCTCCATGGAGCAGGATGAGACGTGCTCACGTTTCTTCTTCCAAAAGGTACACAGAGAGAGCTCTGTGATCAGCAGCCTGAAGGAAGAAGATGGCTCAGTAAAGCCATTGCAATCTGACATTTTGAGGATCAGCAAATCCTTTTATGCCAGATTGTATGAGGTGAAGCCCAAAGACAGCACGGCCTCCCAGTCCTTCCTGTCCTCTTATCACCGAGGTCATAGATGACAGTACATAGGAGAGTCTGGACAAACCGCTAACTCCAGACAAACTGACTAAGGCCCTTGAGTCCTTCGAGAAGAGTAAAACTCCCGGAAGCGACGGCTTGCCGGCGGAGTTGTATTCGGCTCTGTGGGACTGGATCAGCCCGGTCCTGCTAGAAGTGTACGAGAGCATGCTCCTGGCCAGCAGCATGTCAGAATCCACGAGGAAAGGCATCATCACCCTCACCTACAAGCACAAGGGGGAAAGGGAGGCAATTAGAAATTGGTGACCCATTTCACTGTTGAATGTGGACTATAAGGTTCTGTCCAAGGTCATCGCCAATCGGGTCAAGTCCGCTCTGGAATTGGTGATCCACCCTTACCAGACCTGCGCTGTGCCTGGCAGGAAGATCTCTGACAGCCTTGCACTACTCAGGGATACAATTGCCTATGTGCAGGACAGGGGTGCGGACACCTGCCTCATCAGCTTGGATCGAGAGAAGGCCTTTGACAGAATATCGCACACCTACATGGTGGATGTACTCTCCAAAATGGGGTTTGGGGAGGGAATTCACAATTGGATCCAACTGCTCTACACTAACAGTAGCGCAGTCTCAAATAATGGGTGGGAATCAGATAACTTTCCGATTAAATCTGGAGTCAGGCAAGGCTGCCCTCTCTCCCCTGTCCTGTTTGTGTGTTGTGTAGAACCCTTTGCTGAGTCCATCAGGAAGGATCCAGGCATAAGAGGAGTGACGATCCCAGGCAGTGGAGGCACTCAGGTCAAAGCCTCCTTGTATACGGATGATGTCATCGTCTTCTGCTCGGATCCGCTGTCGGTGCGCAGACTGATCCACATCTGTGACCAGTTTCAACTGGTCTCTGGAGCCAAGGTAAATCGTGGGAAGAGCAAGGTCATGTTCTTTGGGAACTGGGCTGACCAATCCTTTGTCCCCTTCACTGTCAGGGTTGACGGCCTGAAGGTGCTGGGGATATGGTTCGGAGGGACCGGGGCACGCGTTAGAAACTGAAAGGAGCGAGTGTCTATGGTGCAGAGAAAACTGGGCATGTGGGAGTGACGCTCCCTCTCCATTGCAGGTAAGAACCTGGTCATCAGGTGTGAGGCACTCTCGCTGTTGCTGCACGTGGCGCAGGTCTGGCCCATTCCAGACTCCTGCGCGATGGCGATCACCCGAGCCATCTTCCACTTTATCTGGAGGTCGAAAATGGATCATGTCCACAGGGACGCGATGTACAAGCCTCTAAATAAGGGGGGGAAAAACGTGCTCAACATCGCCCTCATACTGATGGCCACCTTTGTGTGCGGCTGCATCCAGCTGTGCATAGATCCTCGGTACGCAGACACCAAGTGTCACTACGTGCTGAGGTTCTACCTGTCCCCGGTGTTGTGAAGGATGGGCCTGGCCACGCTGCCGCGGAACGCTCCCAGTAGTTGGACCGTGCCGTACCACCTGTCCCTCGTGGGAAAATTTATGCAGAGAAACACCTTTGACCACAAGTCCATCAGGCAGTGGTCAGCACGTAACGTCTTAGAGGCCCTGGGGAAAAGGAGGTTGGATCCTGTGGGATGGTTCCCCGAGCAGACTGTCAGTCGTTTGGCAGAATGCCTCATCACCAGAACTTTCCAACAAGCACCAAGATGTAGCTTGGCTGATGGTGAGAAAGGCCCTCCCGGTCAGATCCTTCCTACACGCCAGGAGTCTCACCCCCTCTGCACGTTGCCCTCGAGGTGGCTGTGGTGGGGACGAGACCGTTGTTCACCTCCTTGTAGATTGTGTCTTTGCAAAGAAGGTCTGGAGAGAGATGCAGTGGTTTCTGTCGAGGTTCATCCCGAGCAGTTCTGTGACACAGGACTCTGTGCTCTATGGGCTGTTCCCGGGGATACACACCGAGACAAACATCAACTGCAGCTGGAGGATCATCAACTCGGTGAAAGATGCTCTTTGGTCTGCCTGAAACTTCCAACGCAAAGAGTTGTCCCCGACCGAGTGTTGCAGACTGGCACATTCCAAAGTCCGGGACTACGTGCTGAGGGACGCACTAAAGCTTGGGACAGCTGCCGCAAAGCGCAATGGGGAAAGGTCGCTGTCTAAGACCTTTCTGCCGTAGTGCATCGAGGGGCTGGGAACTGTTGAGAGACCCTCGGTGCTGTACAGCTCACAATGAATATACACATTGAGTACTAATTGTATTATAATTGTATTGAAGCACCTCAAGAATGCAACATGATGTATGTTGATAACTCCAATTCCATTGTCTGTAATGACCATATTGAAATGATTGTAATATTCACTGATTGCATTGATGCACCTCATGATCCATGTGTAAAAGTCGAAACCGATTGTACTCTTTGTGATGGTGATTTTGAAATGTTTTGTAATGTTCTTCCAAATATTTTATGAATAAAGTATATTTCTCAAAAAAAAAGTGTTGGAAGTTTGACTCAGAAGTAACAGTCACAGACAGTGCCTCTGCAAATGGCCACTTTACAGGTATCCCAATCTCTCTCTTTCTCTACCGAATTCAACACTATTGGAACCTCAAAGCCGATTATTCGCAACCAGAGTCAACTCTACTGGAACCTCGAATCACAACAGCTGCATTGTTCAATCATCTACTCCCCACGAGCCAAGGACTGTTCTGTATACCTTTTTTAAAAATATACATATAGATTCACTTACTTCAAGCTACATTCTTACTCTTAATCTGTATGACCGTATACGCATGTGTTTTATCCTTTCTTGATTTTAGTAGTTTAACTCATGAAAGTCTGATCAAATTGGTTCCTTCAAAACCAGAACAGTTGGGCCTGGGAAAAAGGGATCGTGAAAGGGATTTTTTTTTTTTAAGATTAAATCTCATTGTGACCAACAAGGGCGGGGTGCGGGGGGGTTTGCTAAATAAAGACAGGGAGTCAGTCCATCCCTCCTCATCTGGGGCATCAAAATATGGGGGTGTCCCAGCCAGATGCTGACAGTTTGAGGGGTCTCGTCTGGATCGACCACTTTGGGGAACCTCACCTGGGGAGGCGTCGGAACACTAAATGAGATTCTTTCTCCTCTGTCCATCCCAAATACCAGTTACCAGTCTGGCTAGAGTTCGAAAGTTACTTACTCTGATGACCCATACATTTGACAGGCTTTTGCAATTCCTTCAGAAATTCCTTTTATTGCATTGTTAGTTAAGATCTTAGCTGCTTCATCAGATTTTCCCCAGAAGTTCAGGACATGCCTGCATGAAATAAGGAAACAAAAAGACACCATAAAAGTTCCACTGCCTCACTGAGTTAATTAAAAACTAGGTAACACTTAAGTGGTACACAATAAATGGGAATATACTAAAAGGGGTAGATGAAGTGAGAGATCTTGGCGTACAAGTACACAGGTCCCTGAAGGCAGCAGTTCAAGTTGACAAGGTTGTAAAGAAGGCATATGGAATGCTCTCCCTCATTGGCAGAGGTATAGAATATAAAAGTAAGGATATAATGTTGGAATTGTGTAAAACACTGGTGAGGCCACAACTGGAGTATTGTGTGCAGTTCTGGTCACCACATTACAGGAAAGGCGTAACAGCTCTGGAGAAAGTGCAGAGGAGGTTTACAAGAATGATGCCAGGGTTAGAAAAGTGTAGCTACGAGGAGAGATTGGATCGGTTGGGGTTATTTTCCTTAGAACAAAGGCGGCTGAGAGGTGACTTGATTGAGGTGTAACAAAATTATGAGGGGAATAGATAGAGTGGACAGGATAAAATTGTTTCCCTTGGAGGAGAATTCTAGAACCAGGGGACATAGATTCAAGATAAGTGGCAAAAGGTGTAGGGGGGACATGAGGAAGAACTTTTTTTTTATACACAGAGGGTAGAGGGTGTCTGGAATTCGCCGCCCAAGTTGGTGGTAGAGGCAGAAACTCTAAACTCTTAAAAAGTACCTGGATCTGCACCTAAAGTGCTGTTAGCTGCAGGGCTATGGGCCAGGTGCAGGAAGGTGGGATTAGAAAGGGCACCTGGGTGTCCTCGGGCTGGCATGGACAAGATGGGCCAAATGGCCTCCTTCTGTGCTGTAACTTTTCTATGGTTCCATGGTATAATTTTGAAGCATGTGCAAGACCTACTGGCTCAGGTGCACAAATCTTTAAAGGCAAGTTAATGTAATTGTCCAGACAAACAGACAAACTTTATAAATAATGGTTGGAATACAAAAGCAAGGAGGTTGCAATAAACTTATCACTGGTTAGCCATTAAATAGGGCACTGTGGCCAACTCAAACCATACTTAAGGATGTAAAGGTCTTGAAGAGAGTGTAGAAGAGGATTACCAGAATGGTGCCAGGGATGACGGGCTTCAGTTATGCGGAGAAACTGGAGAATTTCAGATTGCTCTCGAAAGCAGAGAAGGTTAAGAAGAGATTAATGGAGGTCTTCAAAAATGAGGAGTTTTAATAATAGATTGAGAGAAACTGTTTCCATTGGCAGGAGACGACAGATTTAAGATAACTGGCAAAAGACCCAGGAGAGAGAGAGAGAGAGAGAGAGAGACAAGAAGTTTTTTTTTTAATGCAAGCAGGTGTTATGATGATCTGGAATGCACTACCTGAAAGGGTAGTGGGAGCTGATTCAATAACTTCAAAAACAGAATCAGCTGAACATCTGAAAGGGAATCATTTCCAAAGCGATGGGGAAAGGGCTTGGAAGTGGAACTAATTGGGTAGCTCTTTCAAAGAGCCAGCAGAGGCGCAATGGGCTGAATGGTCTCCTTCTGTGCTTTATGATTTTGAAAGAGTTCTCGCAAAATTTATAAATGTAATAGGAACGCTGATCCCTTGGCTCATTTGTTTAGCTGCAGGAGCCCGAACCAAGTTTATTTTCTGAAATCCAAGGGAACTGAAGTGAACACAGGATAGACCAGGAATCGATCCCAGTGTAATTCCAGTCTGCACAGCTCTAACCCAGAGATGTTACATTGGAGCCAGTGGAGAGCCACCTACAACACTATATATGATACCTACATCCACGGGGGAGATGGCGGCATAGTACTAGTGACACTGGACCAGTAATCCAGAAACAGACTAATAGTCTGGGAACATTGGTTTAAATCCCAATATAGCAGCTGGTGGAATTTAAATACAATTAATAAAATCTGGGGTTAAAAGCTAGTCTCAGGAATGGTGACCATGAGACTGTTGTCAAACTGTTATCGTAAAAACCCATCTGATTCACTAAAGTCCTTTAGGGAAGGAAATTTGCCATCCTTACCTGGTCTGGCTGACATGTGACTCCAGACCCACAGCAATGTGGTTGACTCTTAACTCCCTTCTGAAATGGCCTAGCAAGCCACCCACTTGAAGGGCAACTAGAGATGGGCAACAAGTGGTGGCCTTGCCAGTGACACCCACATCCCATGAAAGAATAAAAAGCAATGAATGAAAACACAGAATTTTAGCAGCACAGAATCAGTCCATTCAGCCCCACTGGTTCCTGCTGGTACATGCACTCCAAAAGCCTCTTGCAGAAGACAGACAATTATTTATCTACCAAAGAAAAGATCAATTTCAATTAAGCTGTCAAAATCACTAGTTCAGCTCTTACCGATGTACATCTGGGACCCGCTCAGCTAGCCCTGCGTAACTAGCAGCAATGGTATTAATTTCGATTTGTTTCAAGGAAGGGCTGTGATCAGTTCCTCTGTCAAACATGTAGTCAGATCTGTTTATACCTAAAGTAATAGCCTGAACGAGGAAAGGGAAGGAAAAAAAATATATCTTAGTTGATTTAAAGAACAAAAGAGCTGAGGCACATGTAGCACAAAATGCTTCCTTCTTCAATTTACACATGCATAGATTTTAAGTAGTGCCTGATCCTTTAAGAATCTGAAGATCCATATTTTTGTCCCACATGACCCCCACCAATCTTACCCACTCCCTTTCCACAGAGGTCACTCTCAAACTGGCTATGGAACTTACTCCCTACCACTACAAACAAAAACTGTTGAGGTCAGGGTGGGAGTTAAGGGGGCATGTGGGGTACAACTGAAACAAATCATTAACAGATTTGAAATTGTCAGATGAGGGCTACAGGACCATGGCAAGCAGATGGAATTAACAAAGATCATCCCTAATGCCACTGAATGGCAACAGGTTAGGTTCGAAGGGCTGAACGGCCTCTGCCTGTCCCTTCCTATGTCAGTGTATCAAGCAGCATTGCAGAATAGACTAGGTCACTGATCCCGTCACATACTGCTCAAGTTAACTGATCAGGTCAAGAGTGACCAACTAGGAGTATCACAGGATATTGCAATTAAGGGTTGGAATGTTTCATATGTCCAGCAGAGGACGATAAATGGGAAGGTGGCAGGGAAAGGGAGAAAAAAGACATTCCATTAATAAAAGTACACCACAGCTTCAAGTTATGTTTAACACAGTCCCAAAACTTCAGAACTTTAGAACCAACAGGCTTTCATGTTGCAGCAGTACACATTTTGCCCGATAACTTTTAATTCCTCACTTCACTTGAATTGTTTCCAAAGCTGCTGGCGATAGTGGATGACACAGCTCACAAACCTCTCCACACGTGACCCAAGTGTAAAAGGTCGGATTGTATAAACTGTTTTGCTGAACGTTTCCCACAGTTCAAGAGGACCTTAACATTCACACAATTGCTGACACACTGCTGTTTAAAATTAAAAATCCTGATGAAAATAGAACAATCACTTACTTTTCAAAAAGGTTCAGTTTCCCTGTCTGCCCCTACTAGGATAAAACAAGATTACTACCTGGGTAATACCTTCTTCGAGCACCTGCTTGTAGATGTGGAAGAGGCCAGCAGTAAATTCATCCACTTCTACAGTGCTGAAAGTGAGAGAGCAGGGAAGAGTTATTTAACAAGATTGCAGCAAAGCCTGAAGGGTCCTCACTACACAATCAGAACATTTATACTCTGCTACAAGTGAGGCTGCACCAACACAAATCTTTTAAGATATATCTCCATATATTAACTGATCATAAATCCATACAGGTTTCAGCTGCAGGTCAGTTGGTAGCACTGACGTCTCTGACTTAGGAGGCTGTCCCATTCCAGGATTCGAGCACAGAAATCAAGGTAGACACTCCAATGGAGTTACTGAGCAAGTGCTGCATTGTTGGAGATGCTGCAAAAGCAAAGCCCCATCCGCCCTCACAGGTGAATGAAAAGATACCATGGAGCAGTGTAGAAGAGCAGAGGAATTATCCCTGGCTTCCTGGCCAATATTTATCCCTCAATCAACATCACATGGTAACAGATTATCTGGTCATTGTCACCATTATCCCATAGCTGTTGATGCATACAAATTGGTTGCTGTGTTTCCTATATTACAGCAGTGATTACACTTCAAAAGTGCTTAATTGGCTGTAAAGCACTTGGATGTGCAGAAGTCATGAGAGGCACTGAAATAAACACAAGCCTCTCTTCACCATCTTCAGAGCCTCCCAAGATGATGTCCACAGCAAGCTAGAGGATGCAGTTTCATAAAAGCACGTTACATCATGCAAAAGAGGGCAGTGTTCCTGAAGAGAGGTGCACAAAAGCAAACAAATATCATAGCACAGGTCACTAGATAACAATTAAGAGTAGACAATTTCTCCACCCCTCCCTCCATAATTGATGTTGAAGCCAACCTTTTTCTTTAGTTATTCATGGGATCTGGATGTCGCTGTCTTGGCATTTATTGCCCATCCTTAGTTGCCCTTGAGAAGGTAGTGGTGAGCTGCCTTCTTGAACTGCTGCAGTCCATGTGGCACTGTTAGGGAGGGAATTCCAGGATTTTGACCCAGTGACAGTGAAGGAGCGGCGATATATTTCCAAGTCTGGATGGTATATGACTTGGAGGGGAACTTCCAGGTGGTGGTGTTCCCATCTGTCTGCTACTCTTGTCCTTCTAGATGATAGTGGTCGTGACGATGGAAGGTGCTGCCTAAGGAGCCTTGTAGAGTTCCTGCAGCGCATCTTGTAGATAGTACACACTGCTGCCACTGTGCGTCGGTGGCAGAGGAAGTGGATGTTTGTGATTGGGGTGCCAATCAAATGGGCTGCTTTGTCATGGATGGTGTCCAGCTTCTGAGTGTTGTTGGAGCTGCACTCAGATAAGTGGAGAGTATTCCATCACACTCTTGACTTGTGGACAGGGTTTGGAGAGTCAGGAGGTGAGTTACTCACTACAGAATTCCCAGCCTCTGACCTGCACTTGTAGCCACAGTATTTATGTAATTGGTCCAATCAAGTTTCTGGTCAATGGTGACCCTCCCAAGATGTTGATAGTGGGGGATTCAGCGATGGTAATGCCATTGAATGTCAAAGGGCGAAGGTTAGATTCTTTCTTGTTGGGGATAGTCATTGCCTGACACTTGTATGATGTGAATGTTATTTCGCACTTCTCAGCCCAAGGCTGGGTATTATCCAGGTCTCGCTGCATTTGGACATGGACTGCTTCAGTATCTGAGTCGTCACGAATGGGGAACATCATGCAATCAGCAGCGAACATCTCCGCTTCTCACCTTATGATGGAAGGAAGGTCATTGATGAAGCAGCTGAAGATGGTTGGACCAAGGATAGTACTCTGAGGAACTCCTGCAGTGATGTTCTGGGACTGCAATGATTGACCTCCAACAGCCACAAACATCTTCCTTTGTGCTAGGAACGACTGCAACCAGCAGAGAATTTTCCCCATGATCCCAGTGACTCTAGTTTTGCTAAGGTTCCATAATGCCACACATGGTCAAATGTAGCCTTGATGTCAAGGGCAGTCGCTCTCACCTCACCTCTGGAGTTCAGCTCTTTTGCCCATGCTTGGACTGTAATGAGGTCAGGAGCTTAACTGGCATAATCCAAATCGACATCAATGAGCAGGTCATTGCTAAGTAATTGCCACTTGATAGTGCTGTTGACGACTCCTTCCATCACTTTACTGATGATTGAAAGTAGACTGATGGGGTGGTAATTTGCTGAGTTGAATTTGTCCTGCTTTTTGCTCAGGACACACCTGGGCAATTTCCCACATTGCTGGGTAGATGCCAGTGTTGTAGCTTGGCTTGGGGTGCAGCAAGTTCTGGAGCACAAACCTTCAGTACTATTGCCAGAATCTTGACAGACCCACCGCCTTTGCAGTATCCAGTGCCTTCAGCCATTTCTTGATATCACCAGGAGTGAATCAAATTGGCTGAAGACTGGCATCTGTGATGTTGGGGACCTCCGGAGGAGGCCAAGATGGATCATCCACTTGGCACTTCTGGCTGAAGATTGTTGCAAATGCTTCAGCCTTATTTTTTGCAGTGACATGCTGGACTCCATCAATGAGGATGGGGATATTTGTGGAGTCTCCTGTTCCAGTGAGTTGGTTAATTGTCCACCACCATTCACGACTGGATGTGGCAGGACTGTAGAGCTTAGATTTGATCCATTGGTTGTGGGATCTCTTAGCTCTGTTGCATAATACTTATGCCGTTTGGCACGCAAGTGGTCCTGTGTTGTAGCTTCACCAGGTTGACACCTCATTTTTAGGTATGCCTGGTGCTGCTCCTGGCATGCCCTCCTGCACTCTTCATTGAACGAGGGTTGATCCGCTGGCTTGGTGGCAATGGTAGAGTTGGGGATATGCCGGACGATGAGGTTACAGATTGTGGTTGAGTACAATTCCGCTGCTGCTGATGGCTCACAGCCCTCATGGATGCCCAGTCTACAATTGCTCAATCTGTTTGAAATCTATCCCATTAAGCATGGTGGTGGTGCCATGCAACACAATGGAGGGTATCCTTAATGAGAAGAGGGGACTTCAGCTCCACAAGAACTGTGCGGTGGTCACTCTAACCGATACTGTCATGGACTGATGCATTTGTGGCAGGCAGATTGGTGAGGATGAGAACAAGTATGTTTCTCTCTCATTGGTTCCCTCACCACCTGCCACAGACCCAATCCAGCAGCTATGTCCTTTAGGGCTCAGCCAGCTCGGTCAGTAGTGGTGCTACTGAGCCACTCTTGATGATGGGCAAAGAAGTCCCCCACCCAGAGTACATTCTGTGCCCTTGCCACCCTCAACGCTTTCTCCAAGTGGTGTTTAATATGGAGGAACACTGATTCATCAGCTGAGGGGGCAAGTGGTAATCTTGTTTGACCTAATGCCATGAGACTTCATGGTGTCAATTTTGGTGACTCCCAGGGCAACTCCCTCCCGACTGTATACCACGGGGTCGCTGGGTCTGTCCTGGTGGTGGTGGCATCCTGGACATTATCCGTAAGGTACCCCCAGATGTTAGTGAAGGGGTCTTTGCAGGGTGGACAGAGCTGAGTGTGTCATTGTCGTTTCTGGTCCCAAGTCTGGTTCCATTCCTTATGGACTTTGTAGCAGTTGGATAGGCCATTTCAGAGGGCATTTAAGAGTCAACGACATTGCTGTGGGACCGGAGTCACATGTAGGCCAGACCAGGTAAGGACGACAGATTTCCTTCCCTAAAGGATATTAGTGAACTGGCTGGATTTTTACATCATCATTATTGGGTTTCTAATTCCAGACCTTTATTCAGTTCAAATTCCACCATTTGTAGTGATGGGATTCGAACCCCAGAGCATTTCCCTGGGTCTCTGGATTACTAGTCCAGTGACAATACCACTGTGCCATCGCACCTCAATTACTACAGAAGTGAAGAATTAACAGTCTCAAAGAGGAAGACTTAAATTAAACACTTGTCTTCAGCAACTCAATCATTAGGATAGCGCAAGCCACAATATATGATTTGAAGATGCTTTACCATGGTTTCAAGACGGTAACTTGCTGCAATACCCAAAGTTGGCTAATTTAGAGTCGTAGTGACATAATTTACTACCCTTATATTAAAGCATTGAAGGAATTTACAGATTTTTAAATGTATTTTTAACATGTACATTTCTAACAAGAATAACAGATCTCCTACCGTGTTGCTCATTTATCTTCAGAGTGATATAAACATACCATCTATTTAAGCATACTATCCTACTGCTAAGATGGGGTGTTACATAAGCTGTCCTGTCCCTTTTAAGGTGTTAAGCAAATCAGCCTGGGGTTAGTCAGAGTTTAATTAGGAATGGGAGTTGACCATTCAGCCCCCCGAGCCTGGTCTGCCATTTGGTGAAATCATGGCTGCCCTATATTCCATTGCCAAATCCCTGCCTTAGCTTCATGTTCCTTTATCCCTTGGCTAGCAAAAATCTGTTGATCACTCATGTAAAATTACTAATGAGTTAGCATCTA
The DNA here is from genome assembly GCF_017639515.1 of Carcharodon carcharias. Lineage (NCBI taxonomy): Eukaryota > Metazoa > Chordata > Chondrichthyes > Lamniformes > Lamnidae > Carcharodon > Carcharodon carcharias. Next base: position 15,629,884 of record NC_054480.1, read on the forward strand.
TTGCTTTTTGTGGAAGAGTGTGTCATACTTCTACTATCCTTTTTATGAAGTGGTATTTCCTAACTTCTTGCGCAAGTGGCCTTGATTTAAGGTTGTTGTGGACTCTCCCGCCAATGGGAAAAGTTTCCATCTACCCTACCAATTCCATTCAAAATTCTAAAATCCCCAATCAAAAATCACTCCTCAACTTTCTCCGTTCCGTGGGAATACAGGATTAGTTTAAGTAACCTTTCTCCATAACTCACAACCAATTATTTAGTGGCAGAGCTCTGTATTACCAGTCCAGTGACAGAACCACTTGGAAAATAAAGCAGTAACAATGGTT